>NW_016814761.1:5496796-5524948 GCF_001698545.2 Rhinopithecus bieti | reverse complement strand
ACAGGTGTGTACCACCACACCCGACTAATTTTTGTATTTTTAGTAGAAACAGGGTTTCACCATGTTGGCCAGGCTGGTCTCGAACTCCTGACCTCAGGTGATCCACCCACCTTGGCCTCCCAAAGTGCTGGGATTACAGGTGTGAGCCACCGCACCCGGCCTCTTTTGGTTTCTTCTTATTAAAAGACAGAAAACTTGACAGAAATAGGTGAAATTTATTTGAAACTCTCATCAAAACTATCCTTTCCCTCCTCCCCAGGGGCAGCTCTCACCCTGAAGGTAGGGAGTCCTTCCTGCACGTGTCCACAGTATTACTGCAATGTGTATGAACCCACAAATAATAAATTTATAATATGAGTTGGTGCCCTGGTGTGGGAGGTTGGGGGTGCCTGTGTGCGTAATTAACAAAGTTACATCCTAAACATCCTTCTGTTACTTGCTTTCTCCTTCTGACACTGTTTCCAGTCTACATTGATACAGTAAAAAAATAAAAAAATAAAAACAAAGAAGTCCCTGCTGGGGTAACTCCATTCCATATCCCCTCCCAGAGCTACACCTGCTGCTCTCTCGAATAATCCCCTGTTCATGCGCATTTTGATTCTGGGGACTTTACAATATTACAGACCATACACAAAGGCATGCTGGCACATACGGAAAAGACTGTTTCTGTGGTCTTTTTTATATGGCATCTTGAGGAATTGCTATTAAAATACCAATCTCTGGCTGGCTCTGGAATTTCCCCATGGAGGGGGTATGGGGCACATGTAGGTGCCCCCCACAGGCACTCAGGGCCCTATGCCCTGACAATTATTTTTAAACCATAAAGACCGAGGAGAGGGAAGGTATCACAAGCAGGGTGGATAACAGAAGGGAAAGGTGTGTGCCTGCTTTTCTCTATGTCACTCATCAGAACACAGGACCACAGAGTCAAGGCCAGGGGCTCGGCTTCTGTTTTAATAGTCTCAACATCATCTCCTCCACGCTCCCCACTCCTTATTTGATACCCCACAGGTTCAGGAGGAAAGAATGGGCAGCTCCACACCCAGCAGGAGCTGGACAGACACATCGGCCTCATACTTCCTAGCTGTGCATATTGGGGCCTCTTCGGTGTCCTCCTCTCTAAAATAGAAATGACACTGCTTCCCTTGCAGAATGCTGAGAGAATGCATGAGGGCCCCAGAAAGATGGCTACTCTGAATCTATTGCTGCTACACAGAAAGATCTTAGCCCTCTGAGGTCTACAATCCATTTCAGTGATGCATTTAGATGATGGAGGGGTCTCTGAATTTAATGTCTAGATTCAGCCATGCAAGATCCTGCCTGGACTAAGAAATGTCTCTAGGGGGCCAGGTGTGGTGGCTCATGCCTGTAATCTTAACACTTTGGGAGGCTGAGGCGGGTGGATCACTTGAGGTCAGGAGTTCAAGACCAGCCTGGCCAATATGGTGAAACCCCATCTCTACTAAAAATACAAAAATTAGCCGGGTATGGTGGTGGAAGCCTGTAATCCCTGCTACTCAGGAGGCTGAGGCAGGAGAATCACTTGAACCGAACCCGGGAGGCAGAGGTTGCAGTGAGCGGAGATCATGCCACTACACTCCAGGCTGGGCGATAATGAGAGACTCCATCTCAAGAAAAATAAAAAAAAAGAAAGAAAGAAGGAAAGAAGGGAAGAAAGAGAGAAAGAGAGAAAGAAAGAAGAATGTCTCTAAGGCCCCAGAGAGAAAGCAAGCAGCTCTTCCATTGTGGACAAGATTTCATGGCAAAGTGATAACCTGCGCCTTCCAGGGAAACGCCAGCAGTCACCTCATTAGCCAGGAGCAGAGTAGTGCTCCTTAATTCTCTAGGTAGTGAACTGGACAAAAGCTGAAGCTTGCCTTTGCTGAAAGACAAGTCATAAACAGGGAAGTCATTTTACAAGTGGGAATGGAAAGAGATGTTATTCTTGTCAAACCAATTGAGTACTTCAGTGAGATGGAAGCTTCCAGAATATCAGTCTCCAAAATGGAGCACAAGTGGGGAGGAGGCAAGAGGAACCCATTGGGAGGCAGGGAAAGATACATTACAATTATAATTGTTAAGCAAATTCCAACTGACAATCATGGGAGTTCACTAGCTTCAACAAAAATATATGACAGGTAGGGTTGAAAAATGAAGGTCTGGTTTCAGTAACGCACCCCACAACCTACCTCTCACATTTCTGTCTTTGAATCTTGTGAGAGATGCTTCAGCCATGATAGTGTGGTGTTATCCGTGCCATTTCCGGGACACTCTCTGGTGCTTTGCCTTTCTGAGCAAGTGGTGGCATCGTCATCTCCTTGCCCACCTTGGGTCAGGTTTGGCCACATGGCCCACTTTCACCCAGAAATGTGAGCAGAAGCTCTTTCAGGTGGAAGAGTAAATTCTGGGGTACATATCCTAAACAGAAATAAGTTGTGGCTGGATGAGGTGGCTCACACCTATAATCCTAGCACTTTGGGAAGCCGAGACGGGTGGATAAAACCTGAGGTCAGGAGTTCAAGACCAGCCTGGCCAACATGGTAAAACCCCATCTCTACTAAAAAAATAAAAATAAAAAATAACAAAAATTAGCCGGGCGTGGTGGCAGGCGCCTATAATCCTAGCGACTTGGGAGGCTGAGGCAGGAGAATCACTTGAAACCCAGGAGGCGGACGTTGCAGTGAGCCAAGATTGCGCCACTACACTCCAGCCTGGGCAACAAGAGTGAAACTCCATCTCAAAAAAGAAAGAAAGAAAGAAAGAAAAGAAATAAGTTGTATAACTACTAGTTAGGATAGTTTGTACTTCATAAAACATAAACAAAAATAGAAAATTTTGAAGTTAGAAAGTCACTTCCAGACAGAAGTATTAAAAGCCAAGGCACAGTTCACATTGTCTTTCCTTCTGGCACCTTATTCGTGACATTCTGAGGACCTAAGCCTCTCCCAGGGACCCTGCTGCCACCAATGTGCAGAACTCCACACCCCAACCCTGAACCCACCATAGAGCTATAACCTGATACAAATGAAAAACAAACTTCTGGGATTTTTAACCCACCAAGATTGTGAGTTTCTTCACACGCGATAACTTCACGTATACTGACCAGATGAAGGGTCATCGAAATTTGGGACCAGGCCTTTAGATCAGTAATCCTAAACTGTTAAATCACGGTTTCGAAAACATCAAAGAACAGTCCATTGCATTGCAAATTTTTGTGACTGCAACCTTAATTATGTTAAAATTTAATTAAGTTTTAATTAAATGTGTATTAATTAAAATTGTGTTAACAATTAAAATTAAAATGATTCATTAGCTAAAATTTATATTAACACCAAAATTTTGTATTGCTTTAGATTTAGTATCTCCTACTTAAATTTCTAGTTTTGTCTATGTTTTATGAAGTACAAGCTATCCTAGCTATCCTGTAGCAGTTATACAACTTATTACTATTTAGGGTATGTACCCAAAAAGGTAGGAGTGGGAATTGGAGATCAAAAGCATTCAGAAGAGACTGCTTAGAATGTCTTCATGCCATACATGCACAGAAACAACCAACATCTGAGCACCTTCTATATCACGAGAATTCTGCAAGGCTGTGCATGGGCGGGAGAATAAGGCTGTCTGGAAAAAAAAAAAAAAAAAAAAAAAAACGGAAAAGTGTCCTTTATTGAAGGCCAAAACACAAGCCACAAAAAAAAACTTGCCTGCCTTTGTGTGTGTAAGTTGCCAGGGGGATGAGTACTTGGACCATTATATGCCAACTGTCATGCTAAGAGCTTAGCTTTTTTCTTTCTTCTTTTTTCTTTTTTTTTCATGTAGTCCAAACTACATGAAAGCAGAAGAGAGGCTGGAAGCACAAGACAGGGCAGGCCTAAACCCAATGCTTAGAAACATGCAAGTTCTCGATTTTGGAAATGGTGCAAGTTTTTATTCATGGCCAAATTTAATTAAGCCAGGCAACGAAAGACTGAAACTTGAAAGCTACTCCAGAGAGATAAAGATGTGACAGAACACGTGACTTCAGAGATGCAGGGAAACCTAATTCTTGGTAAGTCGGATTTTCCAAACAGTATAGAAAGAGCTGAAGGGAATTCACGGAAAGTCTTGAGTGAGAAATGCCACCCCTCGGTATCTGGCCCTGGAGACATTCTCTTTCGTCCTCTGGTCTCCAGAGGCTTCTAAACACGCTGAATTCACACAGGGCTTTGTTGTTGCAGCCTAACCCCAGCTGCGGGAGCCTTGGGCAGCCTTGCACCTGCTCCAATAAAAAGTGGGGAAGTTGTGCAGTTCTGTTAATGAATGCTTTGGGCTTGTCACTCCCTTGAAGGGAAAGACAATTTGTACTTTGACCGTCTTCCAGAAAGGAGTGGGAAGAAATACTTCAGTAATGCGATTTTTTAAATTAAACATTTTATTTTGAAATTAATTTTTAATTCAAAGTTGCAAAGGCACTACAGAGAGTTCCAGTACACCCTCTCACTGAGTTCCAGTTTCCCAAGTAGTAAAATCATTAAATAACCATAGATGCTAAAATTGGGGGAAAGATTCAGCCTTAGACTCTATTCATCCTCAAATAAGTTTGGTGCGTTCATTCAAATTCCAGTGATCTCTGAAAGAGGGAGGAGCGCGCATATTCACACTCTGGAGATCATTTTGTTGACATTTAAAACAACATGGGCAGTTTAATCTCAGTATTTTAAGAGTAAGTACTTAAAAACTGAAATTTGGACTACTATACCAACGTAAATCTTCATCTGGCCAAAGCAGTAAAAACAAGAGCTACCATTTGTCGTACACCTACTAGGTGATGGCCTCTGCACGTGAGTGATATGATTTCTGTTTCTTCAGAATTTGTTGAGGAAGAGATTCTATTGCAGCCTTTATAAAACGAGGACACAAATGCAGAGATGTTAAGTAACTTGCCCAAGGTCACACAGCTAATATGCAGTCATCGTGGAAACAAGACACATGGGTTTAGGCTGTGTCTAAAGAGAATCATTGTGGATGCCGTTCCAACCTCCCTTGCCAAGTCACACCCACTGCTGTCACCAAGAACTTCCGTTACACGGCAGTGAAGCCCCCAACCCCTCACTCCATATATCACCCAGAATTAGCTGCAAAGTGTCAGGAGACTTGGCCAGGCAGCCCCAAGCATCAGCGAGGGCTGGAAGCCTTCACTGTGAAGCCCTTTATAGAAAGCCGCGGTTGGCAGCCCCCACTCCTGCATGGGAACAAATTAACATTGGCATTCCAAACACAGGAAAGGAAGGAAATTGGAAACACAGTTTATACTTGGCCAGCCCTTTGAAATACTGTACCATGCTACCGACATCAATTAATGAAAAGCAGGGTTGTGTGAGAGGCTCTGGTTTGGAAATGCATTAACACACGTTCAACATGTTTGCACAGGAACCGGATTATAAGCACCCTGGCTCCAAAACAATAAAGCAATTACCCTAAAGCTGGTGCTCTCGGAGTTGTCATTAATTCAATCCACTCCACGCGGATCAGCACAGGCTTTGCGCGGCTCCCCACCATGCCTTCCGACACAAATGTTGAAAAGGCAGTACTGCACACGCTAGCCTGAGTTTCGCATAAGTAAGTGTCAAACTTAATGCACTCTAATATCCCCCCAAATCATAAACACTCCACTTTGGAGAGGGAAAAACACACAGCAGCAGCCCTGGTATTCCCTGGCATTGCTGTTTCAGTTCGGGTTTGAGCAATTTTTTTTGCCAGGGAAGCTTAAATGACCTATCTGTTCCATATTAAGACATACCAAGTCACATTTTTTTTGTCAAATATTATTTGTCAGATGCCATTTGCTGCGAAAATTCAATCCCAGCTTGAACACACAGCTAATACCAAACGGCTCACATAATAGCCGCGGTCGTACATGGGATCATTTGCAGTGAGCAAACCCCCCTTCCTCTATAAACTGTTTCAGGGATTGGAAATAATAGCATGTGAAGCTCTGGAATAAATAAAGCACCATGCCTTGAGCTGCCCAGTGCAAATGACCCTTGCATACTGGGAGAACAGGCTCAAAATGACCCAAGAGCAAGTGCCCCCTTCACAATTTTGTAAGAATGCTTCCAAGAAAGGATTTGAGATGATGTGGGTAAATTTCACTGTTTCTGATCTGCAATAGAAAGAACCAGCTCACTTCTCTGAAGGACCAGCCTCCCCAGGCACTGCCTCTACACACATGTCCACCTGCATCTGGAATCCAGGGTCCAGGCAACAGACATCACAGTTGTCTCCTCCCCGCTCCTGGTGACGTCATCTCCTCAGCTCAACTCCACGTTGATCTGGGATCCATCAGGCTGGAGCAATTTGAGTGTGTAAAGCTAAATGTGTTATCATTTTCACCACAAATTAACAGTTTCTATGTAAATATTGGTATTTCCTCACCCCATGAAGGCGAGAGGAGGCAAAATGGCACTGGCGCATTTGATTTAAACTAATTAAAAGCAGAGGGTTGTGCAATTCAATATATTGATTTTACCAGTGGGACTTAAATCTTTTATAATAAGTGTACACAGCTGCAGTGCTCTCCCACCACTATGCTGTAAAGGCTAATCCGCACATTCCTTCTGACGATAACATGACAGGTCCCACACATCCCCGCCTGTGCCCTAACCCCGGTGACAGTGTCAGAGTGCATTAAGGTGAAGCCTTGCAGTGGCTTGCCAAGAAAACAGTGTGCCGACAGCCCCCCAGCTAAGCCTGAAGAGTGAGCGTGAAAGAATTCATGTGGCCAGAAGCATGGTGCAAAGGGCTCCCCATTTGAAATATTCAGCCGGTTACACGGATGGGCAGACGGGGAAGGGTGGAGACGGGGGAGACTTAGGACATGCTGATTCTTGCAATGGGCCAAATATGACCTTACCAAATGAGGGGGAGATATTAAAGCGATAGGAGTGATCAATCAACTTAGATGGGACTCTCCCTGGAATGAAGTCATCACTTGTCTCTGAGTTCAGCGGACATGTGATATTCACTCACATCACAGGCATTCCGGTGGTCAGGGGATTGTGCACCAGCTGTGTTTATCTCGGCCAAGTCTTGATAGCCTACTACGCCATGGTAAAGCCCCAAACTGTAGCTTGAGGGGGCTGCATCTCAAAAGCAGTTTCTTCTCTCTGTGCATTCAGAGAGTCATCCCCCTAAAACGGATTTGCAAGTGGGCCATCTCTGTTACCCCTTCCATGGGGACCGCTCCACTACCAAATGACAACCCTGGAACCAAAACCAAAAAGAGCCACCCAGGCTGGCATCCAGGTTTCAGCCTTACCCTGCCTTGATTCCAGAAGGAAAATACATAGAAGATGAAAAAAGTTCAAAGCTAGGTCACATACATGCTTGGGAAAAGTGGAGGAAAATCTTTGATTTATATAAGCAGGAAAATGAGGTTTAAAAGAAGTGATTTTGAAAGGGTTACGAAAAACACAGCTGTTGGTGCACTCCTATAGCAAAGGCGCTCTGCAGAAAGAAAGAAAGAGGGGGGAGCTGTGTGACATCTATATTAACCTTTGGCTGCTCACCAGTGAGGGCCGGCGCTCCGAGTGCTGGAATGTGGAACAGCCCTTCCAAATTTTAACACAAGCCAGGTTACAGCTGCAAATGCCTGCAGTCCACGCTCCCCTTTGCGAAGCACTCCCTGAAGGAAATTTTTAAACTGTAACAGAATCTTTTTCTAATACTCTACAGTGGTAGGGACTGCTCTTGAGGGGCAATGGGAGAGGTCTTAATGCCAAACACTTGTCAACAAAAAGGACAGCCAGATGGCATAAAAGCAAAAATCAAACTGCACGGCCTTCTCCCTACTCTTCAGCTACATTAACAAAAGCCACTTTTATAGGCTGACTCCAATAATGATAGGTTTCCAACTTTCTCTTCTTTTCAATTTAGCGTCAAAGATTACACAAATTTCATGCCTTCATTACCTGGACCAGAGATAAACATGATGACTTCCACTGCCCTAGTGCCAGCCGGCTACTTTAGAAGATCCCTAACACAGCTGCTGGGTCTTCCCAAAGAAGGAACGGTAATGGGCTACGGCTAGATTCAGTGGGCAGAATCGCCATTGCCTGGGGATTATTTAAGAGAGGGTAGCTGTTTTGAATTCCAAAATTAAGTCTACACAGAGGAGTTGGGGTTGTTAATCCAAACCAGTTTACAAATCTTGCCATTGAACTTAAGGGGCCCAGGCTGGGAAGATGGGAGTCTCACTCAGGCAGCTCAGCTCACATTGCCCGGGGCTTTATGGTACAGGCTGGGCTTTGTCATAAGGTGTAGCCTTTAGTCCTCATTCCCACCACCTGGTTTTGTCGTAAATTCCCCTCTAGTTTTCCTTCTAGTTTAGATCCCGCTCAGCCTGGCAAAAAAGTTGAATTCCAAGAACAACTTACAGGAACAAAAACCAGTTTGGCGGCAGACAGAAGGAAGAATAAACGCACCAGGTCTGCAAAAGCCTTCAGAATTCAGGCAGGGGTCCCCCAGCGTACGCAGGCTGCCTGCCTGCAAGACAGCAGAGCTATGCAGTGCAGGGGGAAGGGGCAACAGAGGCTGCCAAGATCCTCACCCATGCCCCACCCCCCCGACAAAGTCCCACCATAATAATAAGGAATAGTTTGATATGTGCTAGTGATATTTTCTCACTCTTCTGTAAATTGTGAGAATAAACTTACCTTTAGAAAACTGAATACTACAGATCAACATGATTTGCAATCCAAGGAAAAACAGTATAGCAGTGTTCTTTCTCAGCAAACTCAGTGGCCAGACAAGTCTGCTACACCTCCCCCCAACCCTCTTCAACCCTACTGCCACCCCCAAGTCCCTCCTATGGAGAAATTCCAGGCTACAACAGAACAGAAGGGACAGGCAATTTATTCCTGTGCTGCTGCTTAGCAGAAATTAAAGGCCAACATTAGAAGCATCTACAGGAAGCGTCTCGCCAAACTGCAGCCCAGGTCTTCACCTAACTAATGACCTCGAGTTTAGGGACAGAGAGAGAAAGAAAACAAGGTCAGTGCGCTCTGTTAAAAGCCACTCTGCCATCTAATTTGGAGTGATGTCCCAGAACGCTAGACCTGAGAAAGTCAGGGTCCCACAAAGCCCAAAGCCAGCCTGGCTGATTAAGAGGCTCAGACAAGCCGGTCTTTGTCCTTTCAAGATGAAAGAAATGGATTGAAAGGTGTGTGTACAGCCAGAGGAGGAAAACCACCCAGCTGTGGCCTTCCCAAACAAGTCCCAGCTTGCTCCTGCCGCCATGGGGGAAGCAAATAGCCAGCACCGAAGTTCCCAGAGGCACCCTCCGAGCAACCTGGTCTTTCTCTGGGGGACAGGGAGCCCCTGGGGCCTAGCCCACACCGCCGGCCCATAAGCAGTGGCGGCTTTTTTGCTCTTGGTTTGCAGGGCCTTCTACAGAAGCCGGAGATTACAAATACCTTTTTAATGACCCCAGCCAGGCTCTGAAGGCAGCCGCTGGGACCTGCACCTTCAGTGGGAGTCCGGGGTACCCAACAGAACGGAAGATGCCATAAATCCCCCAGCAGAGAAAGGGCCCTGGCTAACCCCAGGCTTCAGGAGGGCGACAGAACTCTGCGTTCATTATTTATGTGTATGTATTTGGAATTTTCCTTTAGTTTTTGGTATAGTTAATAAATACACATTGTTTTAAAAAAAAAAAAATCACCAATACAGAAGTGCAGACAATGAAAAATCAGACCCCAGCTCCCACTCCCTAAGCCCCAGCTGTGCCCCCACCTCTCTAGCCCTCCAGTAAAATCTCTCTCCAGTTCCTGGTGTCTTCCTCCAGGAGGACACCATGATACACAAAAGCATACATGCAGGCCACTCACCTGCACCTTGCTTCTTTCCACCTCATGCATCTTGGAGATGGTTCTAAATCAGGTCATATGTTGCTGCTTCCTTCTTAACTGGCTGCTTAGTATAATTTAAACTTTCTTAAAGGTATTTTGGCATCTAAACCTCCCACCCCTTGCTCGCTGAAGCTTGGCTCACTAGCTGGATTTGGTTATTAAGTACAGACAATGGCCTCCCCGGGAACTCCAGGGACCTTATCAGGAGGGGGAAGCATGAAGGCGGATCTGCGCTTCCCCGCGCCCCCAGTCCACGCCCCAGGTGCCCAGCGTGGGGCTTCAGTATCATTATTTCCATATTGACACAGAGCCCGTGGGCGTGAGTTTGCTGTCTTGACTTGGTTCGGGTTTTCGCAGCAAGTTACACAAGTAGAATGAAAGCGCTCAGGAAACAGCGCTATCGGGGCGTGTTATCTCGGAAACCAAATATTTGATCATCAGTTCCGCAGTGCGCTGCCGGGGTGGGGGGGTGGGGGGTTAGTTTGAGCAAGTCTGGAGAATGAGTGCGCGCAGACGGAGGGGGAGCTCCCCGGCCCTCGAGGCAGCCCCAGGCTCGCGTCCTCGGGGTCGTCGCGGCTCCAGTCGTAAACTGGGACCCCCAGTCGCCCCGCGGCGTCAGCTCGGAGATCCGGCGCAACCCAATCGCCAAAACCTGTGGATTGCACGCCACACGTGATAAATGCTGAAAATGGATTCTGCTGGCCCGAGACCTACCACTAAATATTTAAAATAGAAAACTAGCGGCAGGGCACAGTGGCTCACGCCTGTATTCCCAGCACTTTGGGAAGTTGAGGCAGGAGGATCACCTGAGATCGGGAGTTCGAGACCAGCCTGAACAACATGGAGAAACGCAGTCTCTACTAAAAATACAAAATTAGCCAGGCGTGGTGGCGCATGCCTGTAATCCCAGCTACTCGGGAGGCTGAGGCACGAGAATCGCTTGAACCCGGGAGGCAGAGGTTGCGGTGAGCAGGGATTGCGCCATTGCACTGCAGCCTGGACAAGAAGAGCGAAACTCCGTCTCAAAAAAAAAAAAAAAAAAAAAAAAAAAAAAAAAAAAAAAAAAAAAAAAGAAAAAAAAAAATAAAGAAAAGAAAGCAAACTAGCAAGCTCCCCAGCTCCAGCCAAGAGAGAATGGGGCATCCGGCGGCCCGGAGAGGGGCCCCAAGGCGTTCGGAGCGCGCGGTACGCTAAGGCGGGCGCACCACTAGGGGACAGGTAGGGCTTGTCAGGGCGGGTAAGGGAGTGCGACGGCCGCGATGCCAGGGCCAGGCAGGGCTGAGAGGGGCCCAGGAAGGGCGGGAAGGCAGCCTCGCCGGGAAGGGCCCTTTACATCCAGGTAGCGCGAGCCGCGCCGGCCCGGGACAGCTCACATGACCAAGCCCCGCGCTTTGAACGGCCGGCGCCTCCAGCCCCAGAGATGCGGCCGGCGGCGTAACATGGAGGGGACTTCGGTGGATCTCTCCTTCCCAGTAACCCCCACAGGCCCACCGAGCCCAGCGCGCCAGACCTGGAGGCGCACACAGCTTGGGAGCCATAGGGCCGTGGGTGGGAGACCCTCGGGCAGGCACTGCGATTTCAACCAGGAGCAGAAAGCTGGGCGGGCTGTATAGAAGAAGCGGCTCCCTCCCTCCCGGTCTCAAAGTGCCCCCGAACAGAGACGCATACCCCCGCCTGCCCTTACTCACCGAGGTTGACGAAGCTCATGACCATGTCGGCGTCGGTGAGGAAATGGCTATCTTGCAAGCTAGCCAGAGGGGGGCCCTGGGTGCTGAAGACGGCCTTGTAGGGGTAGGAGAAGCCCTGGCCTCCGGGCCCGCCGCCGTCCTCCACCGCCATGGCGTTGTACAGGTCCAGCATGAACATGGGCGCCGAGTTGTGCTTGCCCTGGAGGTGCGGGCGCGGTCGGTGGGGCAAGCCCAAAATGGAGAGGATCTCGCGCTGCATCTCCCGCCGCTCCTGGCTGCGGAGGCGCCGATGGATGAAGCTCGAGTGCACCTCGTTGTCCAGGCTGAAGTCGGCCAGGGCGGAGCGCAGCAGGAACAGGGATGACCAGAGCGCCACGAAGCTGTGCGGCGCCGCAGCGCGCAGCGAGCGCACGTGCATCGCGCCGGCTCTACGCGCGACCCGGGCTCCGGGCTTCGGGCTCCGGTCCCGCACCGCCCCAGGTGGCAGAAGGGGCAGGCGGCCGTTCGCGCCGCTCGGTCACTTGCTGCAGACGGGCCCCGCTGCGCCCGCGCCAGACATGGCCCCTCCCCGGCCTGCCGCGCTCTGCCCGGACCCCCGCCCCCTGCTGGGTGCTGGCCCCGGGCCCCTTGCCCCGCACTCGCCCGGGCGCACCGCCGGGCTTGGAAAGCAGCCCCGGCAAACGAAGAGGCGAGTGAGGAGGCGGGCGCGGGTGGGAGGAGCAGCCAGCAAGCCTAGGAGTCCAGAGAGCCAGTGCCGAGGAGGCAAGCGGGCGGGCGGGCGAGCGCTCCTTCTTCCCGCTCCTCTGGCGCTCTCGCCCTCAGGCGGCGGCGACCCACCCTCTTCTAACCTCTGACGTGAAGAGCAGGGGCCCCGGGGCGCTCTCCCAGCCTTGCGCGCCCTGGATCGCACAAGAGGCCGCCTCAGGAGCGCCAGAGTGGTACACGCTGGGGCCTGGGCGGAGGAGGAGGAGGAGGAGGAGGACGGGCTTCAAGGGGCCCCTCCCGCGCCGGCGGCCTCCCACCTGCCCTCGGCCCCGCCCTTCCCCCAGCTGTGCCCAATGGGTTCATTCATTCCCTCTAGAGCGCTCGACAAATGTTTACTGAGTGCCCACGGGGTGCCTAGAGCCTGGCGGGACGTCGCAGGGATGCGGCTGGAGGAATCTGAGCCGGCCCTGCCCTCTTGGCACTCGCGGTCCGGACCAGGAAGGCGGCCCGAGCGGGACCGGTGGGCCGCGGGCCGCGGTGGGAAAAGTTGGGGGAGCGCGGAGGTGGCGCGGAAATAGAAGGCTTCCTGGAAGCGGTGACCCTTGAGGCGGTCTTGCCCCTCAGTCCCCGTCTCCTTTTAAGCCAGCCACGCTGACCCCTCCGCGCCTCTCTGAACCGCTTGCCAGCTTGTCTCTGCGCTGGCCATTCCCTCCGCCTGGACCGCTCCCCGCTCACCACCTCCCGCCCCCCATCAGACCCTGCTTTCTCCCAGAGACCTCCAAGACCTGCCAAGCTGAGGTTGTTTCCTCGCCTCACCCCCACGCACATTTGTTTTCTTTCCTGTAATTTCTCTTGCTGTCTGGAATTGCTGTTTGAGTTACTCCGTGCCTTCTTTATTGCCTTCTTATCCCCGCTAGACGCCCAGCGCACTGGGGCCAGGACCAGCGATCTTCTCCGCAGCTCTGGTGCCCGCAGTGCCTTGAACCCAGCGCCTGGTAGCCACTGTGGCTGCGCAATCACGATTTGTTGAGTGAATAAGTGAACTTCGTGTGAGCTGGGGGGTTCTTCCCACCTTCTCCTCCAAGGGGCCCTGTATCTTTCCAGCCACCCCTCAGCCTGAGACCAAACACCCCAGCCCCACCACTAGGGCTTCCCATCAGCCCTCCCCCTGGCAGTGCCTGGGGAGCCAGCCGCTGGTCTTCGCATCTTCTTCCCCTCCAAGGGTCTGTGCCTGAGACCTACCCATCAGCCTCCTCTCCTGCCTCTCCTCATCTATTCATCCCTCAATCAATACCGAGACATGCGCGCTGTCACAGGGAGTCCCCAGACCACTCAGTGAGGGCAGCGGGGTAAAAGTTCATCCTGTCTCCTTCCCCTGCTGGGGCTGGGTGAGAGAGGATCCCCAGAGGGGCTTTGGGATGAACTGGGAAGGGCTGAGGTTAGGAAAGCGGGCGGGGACAGGGGGGTTGTCTGGGAGGGGCTCTGGCTAAGCCTCACTTTGGGGCTGTCCTTCCTGGAGCAGGAGAGCTGGGGAAGAGAATTATGGTCTTTGACAGTTTTCTGGAGCAGAAGTAGTTTGGCCAAGTGGTCCTCTGGGTCTCCCTTGGGGGCTTTTGGACTAGATAGCAGCCTGAGGAGCCACATGGGTAGAGAAAGGGGAGGCCAGAGGCCAGGCAAGAAGCAGAAAACTACCAGCCTGCAGGTCCTGGCCATTTACACACAGGCCCCAGGCTGTGAGATGGAACAGGTTCTGAGCCCCCATGCCAGCCTGCAGGTCCTGGCCATTTATACATAGGCCCCAAGAATGAGGTGGAACAGGTTCTGAGCCCCCATGCCAGCCCGCAGGTCCTGGCCATTTATACATAGGCCCCAGGCTGTGAGATGGAACAGGTCCTGAGCCCCCATGCCAGGGAGGGGCCTCTGCCCACCCACCAGGCAAGGCCCTCAAACCACTCCCACCACCTGGTCTTCATCCATTCACTCCTTCCTTCAACAGACAAGCACGGAGCACAGGATATCAGGTGGGGAGCTGTTGGGCCTGCAACCTGGACAATCGTACAGGGCCCCCCAGCTCTCAAGGGCCCCACACTTGGTTTCCTACTCTGGGGTCACCATATGCAGTTCTAAATCACCTATGAACAAAGTCCCCCCTGCCCCGTATTAATTTTGCACCTGACCCAGATATTACGTGGCCAGTCCTGGGGCCAAGCACAATGCTGGGCAGGAAGACACGGCCATGAGCGAACCCACACGGCGGACTCCATCAAGGAGCCACGGCCTCCAGGCCAGGGAAGCAAAGCAAGGGCCTCAAATAAGAATCAGAGACGGGAGGAGAGGCGGGTCTTGTCCATCACTCTCTCTGGAAATTCAGAAGCCAGGCAGAGGAGGACATGCAGGAGGGAGAAGGAAAGGTGGGCATCGTGGCGTGCAGGAATCCTACCCCAGGGCCACTGGGGAAATTGCAGTAGTGTCACAGTCATCCAGGATCCATCTGAGAGTGTGCAACTGGAGAACCTGGGTCACTTCAGCCTGTGATAACTGACAGGCAGTCGGGAGGGGGGGAAGCAGATAAACAGGGTGAGGTGATGGAGGGTGGGGAGGGGAGCTTTTGGAGGAGATGCCACTGATCTGAGTTCTGAAAGACAAGAAAGAGACAGGCTTTTCCAGGGAAAGGCATCCCAGGTGGAGGAACAGCAAGTGCTTGAGCCCTAAAGAGAAGGGAACAGAAACCAGGCTCAGTCCCCAGCCCTGCACACACCCTCCAGCGCTGGCTTGCCAGGGGCAGGCTATGCCACCTCCAGTGCCAGCAGAGAGAAAGGAGGTCACTTTCTTCCAAAGTCTGAAATAACAAGGAGCCAAAGCAGCCCTGCCCTTCAGCAGTAGTCTCTGCTTTTTGTCTACTCTCAAATCTTTTGGAGGGATCTTCACAAGCAGGTGAGGCTGGGGGCAGGGGCAGCAGGTCTCATTGCTACAATTTACATATGAAACAACTGATCTGTCAGTGTCTAAGCAAGGATTCTAGTTTACCCTTCTTTGTGCATCTCACCTGAGCCTATTCTGAGCCTGGCACACAGCAGGTGCTCAATTCGTACCTGTTGAATGAATAGTAATAAGCACAGCCAACACCTAAAGAGACCAGTTGACTGAGGGCTGACCATGCAGGCGCCAGTGCAGGCGCCAAGCTAAGGCATCTCCCAGATCCCTCTCCCCAGAAACCCTTCCTCTGAGATGCCATCTTTTCTCATGCAAGAGGAAGAGACAACATGCCCTTCATAACCAAGACCTCAAGAGATAAGGTTTCCTCTGAACTCCCACAAACCCCCATTTAGCCTTATCTTTCCTGTGATCCATGCTGGGGGAGGGGGGTCTTTCTTTTCCCTGTTTCCTCCCCCAGAGGCATCCCCAAGACTGCACCAGCCCCTCAGTGAATGCCGAATGAATGAATGAATGAATGAATGAATGAATGAAAGAAAACTAGCAAGCAAGAAATATCCATCTGGGAGTGCATCTGATGCCAGTTTGGGAGCTGAGGCCACCACCAGAAAAGGCTTTGAGATTGCCAAGGTCAAGTCTTGTGTGGAGGAGGTAGCCTGGGCACTGGAGCCTGCCCACCCACATTCACACTCCAGCTCTGTCTCTTCCAGCTGTGCACCATGGGCAAGGGACTTAACCTTCTCTACACCTCAGTTCCCCCATCTGTAAAACGGAGGGACTGATAGCGCCTGTCTTCTGGGATAGCTGTGAGGTTTCAGAAGTTAATTCATGGAAAGGGCTTTCCACAGTGCCTGGGACACAAAGAAAACCCTTGATAAATGTTATTATGTTACCATCTGGATGAAAAGGAAAATATGGTAACAAAAAAGCCTCCTGAGTTACAAAATAACAACAAAACTTTTCATGATGATCTGCTTTTTGGCCAAGCAGAGAAAAGCAAATGTATCCTGACTCTGAGAGCAAGAGCAACAGAGAGAGCGAAGTGGAAGGGAACATTAGAGATGAAAGGGTCATCACTGCATTCCGATCCTCACATTGTGCCCAGGCCCACGGCAGGCCAGCCGGGCCCAGGGACTTCCCTGGGGCCTATCTCATTTCCCCAGCAGCTAGTCCCCCACCCACACACTCCCAGTTGTGGCTCCCCTGGCCAGGGCACCCAGCACTAGGCTCCAGGACCGTAATCCGATCTGCCCCAGTCTGCTCCACACCTGGGGCCGCCTTTGCCTGGATGAAAGATGGCCTGGAATTGTGAGGGGTGTTATTGTGTCAGGCGGCCCCGGCCCAGGGTCCGTGCCCCTCGCCTGCTGGCCTCCCAGTGCTGGGCCAGGAGTTTTCATTTCCTCCGTCATCAGTCACATCTTGCCGAAGCGATTTTGACCAAGTCAGCATGTCTCTCTAAGGCAGTAAAAAGAAGAAAAGAATTCTGCTGACACACACATTGTTCAGCGAGGTGGGGACCTCATCTTCATCCATCTGCCCTAGAGGAGGTTCAGCTGGCCCTGGGGCTCCCTGGGGAGCACAGTCAAGGAAGCCAGTGGGCTGCTCTCTCTGTCCACACCACCTGACTAAGGCCAGATGACCTGGACCTCCAACCCCAGCAAGGAATAGAAGGCCAAGAGCCGCCTCGTGCACAGGCTTGAAAACCCTTATGTGCAGAGAGGTGGACCCTGCAGAGGAAGTTATTGGAGCACACCTGTGGTGAAATTTTGTCTCCCATGCAGATCTCTCATTGCACGTGAGGAGGCTTGGACTCCTCACGTTTGCCCACTCTGAGATTTTCTTTGCACAACTTTAAAAGCAGCAGAATGAGAGACTAAACGTCTTCCATCAGTCTTAAGTACACATGGCAGTGGCCACAGTTCCAAATGGAAAACACAGACGACACACACACTCTAGAGAAAGCTGATACTATGCAGGATTTCTAGGATCTGGAAGCCAGCTAGAGGGAAGCAGTGTTTTGTTTATTATTATCAGGGCTGTATTTCTTCCTTGATTGGAGGAAGTCTGGTATGGTTTTGAGCACTAACTATCCTTGGTTCAGCATTAGAGGTAGCCCTTTCCTCCTTCCAAAACGTGACAGGGAGCGGCCGACCTGTCACCTGTTGGGAGCACTTGCTTGTGCTGGACACCTGCTAAGCCTGCACTGCCCAAGCCCACATCACCTGCAACCCCTCACTGCATGCAGAGGCTAGTTCTGCTCCTCAGATGGCAGAGAAGGAGAACCAACATCCAGAGAGCACCTTGCCCAAAGTCAGACAGCCAATCTGTAATGGAGCCAGGATCCAAAGCCACATCTGTCTACACAGCACAGGCCTTTAAGCATCAGTGAAGGTTTAGTGACCTGGGAGCAGCCCCTTCCTTCCTTGTTTTAACTTAAAGCAACACTTCTCCAACCCAACTGTGCATATGAATCCCCTGGGGGTCTGCTAGAACACAGATTCCCACACAGCCAGTCTGAGTGGGCTGAGATTCTGCACTCCTCATCAGCTCCTGGGGGCTCAGAGGCTGTGGTCTTCAGACTGTATGTTGACGATCGAGGCTCTAGATTTCTGAAATTACAGCCGACCAACTGGGGCTTCAAATTAAAACTTCATTATCTGTGATTCCGGCTGTCTTTTTAAATTAACTCATTACTTCTCCCAACTACCTTGTGTTATTTTATTATTATCCCCATTTTACAGATGAGGAAATTGAGGCTCAAATACTTGAGAGAACCTGCCCGAAGCCACACCAATGGTGAATGAATGGTAAAATCAGAATTCTGACACCGGCTATCTTATTCCAGGACCTAAGTCCTTAAACATTGAGCTACACCAAAACACAGGGTTTGTCTTAGTCCTGGATGGACCTCCCAGTGCCCATGGAGACCTTGCACACAGTAGATGCCCTATCAGTGTTTGAGGAACATACCTCTGAGCCCCTCTTCAATTCCTCCTTTATTGCAGAAGTCATGCACTCAAAAGCCAATGGGTACCAGCCAGGTAACATAAATACAGAGATGCAATGTGAGGCCCAAGGAATATTTCTGGATGGCATCAGAAATTTGATTCCAACATCACCAGATAGTTCTAATTTTCCAGAGAAGCTAGAAACTTGAGTTTGAATGGTGACATCTCTCAATGTTTATCTATTGGCAACTAATTGAATTGGTTTTGGTCATTAGACCAAAGAAGACACATCTACCAGTCAGATCCAATGAATCTGGTTTGCCGCTGGCCTCATGAAGGGCTCTGCTGTGTCTGGAGGATGTGCCCAGACTCCCCCAACCCATCACCCAAACCAAAGGACCACCAAGGATGGTGCATTTCAAGACAGCTCCATTGAATTCATGATTTGAGGGCTACTGAGCCAGTGGTTGAAAAGGCTGGAACTGTTGGCCCCTTTAGGCAAACTCTGACCCTAACCTTCCCCAGAGTCCCTTCCCAGCAAAACTCTGCTGTTTGGCCCCTGATGACTGATCTGATAAACTCCCCTTCTCCCCAGAAACATCAAAAACCAGAATTCCACCTGCAAGAGCAGGAGTGAGGGTTCATTGCTCCTGCTTTTCAGCATCTCCCTCCTCCCAGCTAGATCTGAGCCCTCTCTTCTGGTTGAGGATGCCCCATCTGGTGAATATCCAGAAAAGCACTGTCTTGCCTGCTTTGCAGCCAGAGCCCTGACAGGTGACCAAGTTTCAGTCAGTCAGAGGCACCGACCCCAGAAGCTATCAGCGCAGGCCCAGACCATTCTGCAGAGTGATCTGGGGCCGTGTCCCAGCTACAGAGCCCCCAAGCCTGGTTCTCTGGCCTTCCCAGGGGTTCTGTGAGCCTCCAAGATCCTCTAGTGGACTTCTTTTCTGCACCAGCTTGCCCAAGCTGGTTTCTGTTGCCTGCAGCCAGGAGCCCTGCTGGATACAGCACTGGGGAGCTGGAGAGGGCATGGCAACCATGTCAGTTAAAAGGATACAGGCCTTCTCTTTTGTTCAGCAGCTAAAACTTTTGGTCAAGGAAGTTTTCCACACAGGCTCGACACAGAAAATAGAAACAGAGCTTCTTTGGTTAAATAGAGCAGGGGAGGGACTAGGGTTGCCACATTTAGCAAAAAAATATAGGGTGTGCAGTTCAATTTGAATTTCAGATAAAGAATGAATGAATTTTAGTATGAGTATATCCCATTATATTGGAGTATATGTATTAAATATACTCATACTGAAATTCACTCGTTGTTTATCTGAAGTTCAAATCGGACTGGACACCCTGCCTTTTATCAGGTGATCCCAGCAGGGGCCCAGAGCCCCTAGGCTTGGTTTCTTTTCACTACCATTTTCTCTGCTCCCAGGGTTTCATAGAAAACACTTTGGAAGCCCACCTAATTTGAGACCCTGCCTTTTCTCCTTCTTCTGCAAAGATTTCCTCTGTTTTTTTTTTGTTTTTTTTTTTTTTTTTTTTTTTTTTTTTTTGAGACAGACTCTCCCTCTGTCCCCAGGCTGAGTGCAGTGGCACAATCTCAGCTCACTGTAACCTCCGCCTCCTGGGTTCAAGCAATTCTCCCTCCTCAGCCCCCTGAGTAGCTGGAATTACAGCTACTACGTGCACTACCACACCTGGCTAATTTTTGTATTTTTAGTAGAAACAGGGTTACACCACGTTGGCCAGACTGATCTTGAACTCCTGGCCTCAAACAATACATCTGTCTTGGCCTCTAAAAGTGCGGGGATTACAGGCATAAGCCACTGTGCCTGGCCAAGATTTCCTCTGTTTTCCTCAGTGGAAATGTCCCTTCTTCACTGTCAGTCCCTGTATTTCAGGTTGAACTATCCTCTTCTCTAAAATTCAGAGTGGGTACGTGACCCAGCCTGGTCAACCAGAGATGCACATGCGATAGGTTCAGTGACAGTCATGTGACCTAATCTAAGTCAGTGAGATTCAACTTTAGAACTTTTGCTGGAACTACCAGGAAAAGGAGTCTTTCCTCCCACTGGGGTTGCTAGGTCAGGGGCTGCTGCTGGCAGTCATCTTCCCTCCCTTCAGGGAGAGCCTGCCCTGTGAGAGAAGCCACAGGACAGTAAAACAAGAGGAAGCAGGAGACCGACAGCATCAGTGAGTCCCTGGAGCCCACCATCCCTGAAGCCTGCCCCACCCAGGACTGTTCAGCTTAAGCCATTGTGTACTGGGTTTCCAGTCCATTACAACAAAAGTCCTGCAGACATGTAGTTCAATTCCTTCATCTTGAAGACAGAGAAATTGACACCCAAAGAGAAACTGTTGAACCCAAAGTCTTACAGTGAATCAGGGCAGAGCTAGGATTAGGCTGGGCTCCTGGCTCCCAGGGTCCTGGGAACTCCTCACCACCCCATGTCGTGCTTCTCTCCATCTCTATTGTTTTCTTCCTTCTCTCACCTCCTTCATTGTGTTTCTGCTCATTAAAAAAATTGTGTTCTTTCTTTTACTTCGAGTTTTATCTTTATTGCCTCCCTGTCGGTAAACCATTACTCTACATATAACAGGTTAGTCCCAACTCATGTGAAAAGATCTTATGGGAAGATTAACAGATTTGAGCTCATCTTACACATGATGCAACAACTAATAAGAGTAAATGTGAATGACACAGCTATCTGATGTCCAAGCTTTGCTGATTAGCTCTTGTCTTCGAATCACCCTGAAATTGGATGCAGTATCTCCCATTTCACAGATGAAGATATGGAGGCCCAGGGGTCAAAGGACTTGGCCAAGAAACATGACTAACAAATGACAAAGCCAGCATTCAAACGTGCATGACCCAATTCTGATCCCCTATTTCACCCAGCCAGTTGCCCCTGGAAAGCCAGCCTGAGATTTTTATTTCCATAGCTCACATGATGACAAACCACTGAGTTGAGTTGCCAGATTTGGCAAATAAAAAATATAGGATATCCAGTTAAATTTGAATTTCAGATAAATAATGACTCTTTTTTTTTTTTAAATAAATATGTCCCAAGTTGCACAGGACATACTTATACTAACAATGAGCCTTTGTTTATCTGAAATGCAAACTTAACCTCTCACCATGTATTCTATCTGGCAATTCTACACTAAGGGCTTTTACGCATAAAGCAAGACGCATCAGCTGTGTCCTTAGTTCCGCAAAAGCCTCAGGGTCTTTGCACTTGCTGTGCCATTTGCCTGGAAGGCTCATGCTGATATTCACCTCCTTCACCTCCTCTGGGTCTCTGCTCAAATATTTCACCATTGACGTTTTCCCTTGCCCGTCTATCAGAAGCAGCCCATGTTTTCTTTTTCTCTTACCACCACCACCTGAAATACAACAGTTACGTGTTCATTTGTTCATTGTCTCTCTCCTGCCATGGAAATGTGGGCATGTGTTTTGGTCCGATTTGTTCACTACCATGAGTAGAGCCCACAACAGTGTCCCATATGTAGCTGATACTCGGTGAATATTTGCTGAATGAGTGAAGGAACTCTCTGCGAGCATGTCTTGGTTTCTGTCTGGAATACTGCCTGACTCGGGATTGTCACTCACCTGCTGAGTGGCAGTGGGCATGCCCCTGAGCTCCCCACTCCTTGAGCCGGACTCATCACACATCTCAGAGTCACTGGGAGATCAGGTGACAAAACAGCCTTGAGAGTCAGATGCAGACTTGCCGGAGCACGTGTGCAAGCGTCCCGGGGAGCTTTTCTCTTCTTCAAGCACTCGTGCCCCAGACAACTGAGCCTCAGAACACAAACCCTAAAAACCAAATTTTTTCATTTTCGTCAAGTGTTCAGAGCACATGCAAGCTCCTCCCACCCGCGGCATCGCTGCAGACAGTGGCAGCAAGCACTTCCGAGTCGGAGAGAAGGACAGCACACCAACAGACACCAGTACCAACGATGTCTTTCATCCTCACAACTCTTTTGAAATAGATATTTTTGTGCCCAATTTACAGATGAGGAAACTGAGGCTCAGATTAATCAATTCCACTGCCAGAAAGCAATGGAACCATGTTTTAATTCAGCCAGCCTGATAGCAGTCTCTGAGCCCATTTCCTCACCTGTAAAGTAGGTATAATTATAGTGCTGCCTGGCCGGTCACAGTGACTCATGCCTATAGTCCCAGCACTTTGGGAGGCCAAGGTGGGTGGATCACCTGAGGTCAGAAGTTCAAGACCACCCTGACCAACATGGTGAAACCCACTAATAAAAAATACAAAATTAGCTGGGTGTGGTGGTGCATGCCTGTAATCCCAGCTACTTGGGAGGCTGAGGCAGGAGAATCACTTGAATCCTGGAGGAGGAGGTTGCAGTGAGCTGAGAGCATGCCATTGCAGTCTAGCCTAGGCAACAAGAGCAAAGCTCCATCTCAGATATAAATAAATAAATAAATAAATAAATAAATAAATAAATAAACAAACAAATAAATGTGCTGCCTTGTTGTGGGGATGTTGTGGGGATAAAATGAGACATTGTTTGTGAAGTATTTGCATGGGTCCAGGCAGGCAGCACACACAGGTGACCACCACAGGCAACCTTGCCCCCTCCCCAGCCTGAAATAATCAGGATAGAAGACGTCATGTGAAGGCCATTATTCCAAGCTGCCCAGAGTGACCGATGACATGGCTTGAGGCAAGACAACTATCCAGAGTTATCAGATTCACTTCCTTGGGTATTTGAAATAGGAAATCCAGAGAAAATGAGGTTACAGGAGTAAGGCCAGGTCAAGAGGTAGAAAGTGTGGCCATGATGGGTGGTGAGCAAGCTTGCCTTACAAAGGAGCTCAGGCCACTGGGGTCCAGTAGTGTAGGTTGTACACTGTGCACTCTGGGATCAACATTCCTATTCTTGCCTTTGACAACAGTGACCTCCGGAGTTGTGCAGTACACACTCTCAGCAACTGTACCCAGCAGCCCTGAAATTTTATTCATTCATTGATTCATTCACATATATATTAATTTATTCCCACCATGTGATAGTCTCTTTCAGACCATGAGACAGTAGCAGTGGAAAGATATTCAAGACTTCTCACACAGGTATTTTAGTTAGGGGAGATGGACGGAAGCAGGAGTCACCGACAAGTGCCATGGAGAAAAAGAAAGCCCAGTGAGAGGCTGAGAGCAGAGGGTGGGAAGGCCTCTCTGAGGAGGGGAGGTCTCCAAAGCCAGGCCTAGGAGGAGTAGGGGGAGGGGACTGTGGGCAGAGGCAACGATGGGTACAAAGGCCCTGCGGTGACCACAAGAGCATCTGGGATGCTTGGCTCCAGAAGACCCTCCTAACTCCGGCTTTTCCTGGAGCTGATGGTTCCCCACAGGGGTCTTTATGATCCCACCACATTCCTTGGGGTGACTTGAGTTGGTGCCCAATTCTCACAGCCCAAAGAACTGCGACCCAACTTCCAGCTGGGGTCCCTGTCCCTGAACAGAGTCTCCACACACGGGCATTGCTGGCCCTGGTCTCTCTCCTCTTCCAAGGCTCAGTGTCCCTCCTCAGCCAGACTTCTGCTCCACCCATCTCTGCTCCCAGCAAGCTCCCAGTGAGCTGCCTGCATCTGCAAAGCCAGGAAACATGATGTGCCCAGACATCAAAGAGTTTGCAAAAGATCATGGTCACCTGAGAGACAGATCATTTCCTAAGGCTGCTGTTTAGATACCAAGTCCAGGGGTTTTTCTTTAGGCCTCCAGTGAAGCATAGAAGCTACCCTACACCTCAAGCCACCACCACCTCCCTTCCCTGGACCCCTCCGTAAACCATGGCTCCTTATAACCCTCCACATCTCTGGCACTGGAGCCCTGATTTTGTTTTTATGGGGTAATATTCTTTCATCCCCAAATGCCATGTAGGAATTTGCTGGGGGTTGGGGGTGGGAACCACCTCATTACAACCAGAAAATTCAGTTTACAGACATTTGGTTCTTTTATTTCCATTTGTTTAAGGAGAGAAAAGAAATCAATCCAGCGTGGACATTTTGAGTCCCTTGCTTAGAGGTTCAAGGCATCTGTGACTTCGGAAAGCCTTCTCGGCATGAAGCAATAAACAGGCTGAGCAGACAAAACCACCCTGTGTTTAAAAAGCAGGCCTGTCTCTAAGGCAGAAATTTTATAGGTAAAACAACAGAACGTGACTCAAAAAAGTCGTGTTGTGAAAATGGCCCCGTGTAGATACAAAATTCCTTACTCAGGAGCTAAGCTCTACAACAGCACGGGAACATTGATCTAGATAATTCTCTGTGTCTGGCTTCCAGGAGCCACTTTGAAGCTCTGTTTTCCAGAGGAGCTTCGTGTTGCAAATGCCACCTCCACTCCTTCAATGTTTCACTGCATCAAGGACCCTCTCTTCTTCTCGTTTGTAAAATGTTTGCACATGTTGTTAGGGAAAATGGCTTTCTGAAAACGATGGAGCGACGTTCACTAGAATGGGAATCACGTAATCTTCACTGCGGGACCTCTCTCTCTCATCTCTCTCCTCTATCATACTCTCCAGTATCGTCTCTTCTCTTATCTCTATACATATTATATAGACGTGGGTGATCTCGCTCTGTTAGCCAGGGTGGGTGCAATGGCGCTAAATCTTGGCTACTGCAACCTGCGCCTCTCGGGTTCAAGTCATATATTCTCCCATATACCTGCAGCCTCTCTCCCGATGTTTATGCTTTGTGTTTTTATCTTGTGCTTCTGTCTCATCTTCTCTGTGTGTGTTTATAGAGATGGAGTTTGCTCTCGTCGCCAGCGACGCTAATTCTTGGTATTGATATATTGGCGTTGATATCTGTGGCTCTACGTGCAGAAACATCACTGCGCGCTCTCTCGACGTGTCAACATGAGATTCTCTTGGCTGCAGTGCAGCCATTGACATCCTTACACATCAGTCCTGCGCTTCACAGTGCTTCCAGATGCACTACGCCGTCTAATTTCTCTCTCATGCTCCTTATACTAGCCGCAAATGCTGGGTGTATTCAGCCGCACATTAGTTCATCCGTTGGCCAGGTGGTCTCGATTTCTTGACCTTGTGATCCACCCACCTCAGCCTCCCTAAGTGCTGGGATTACATTCTCAGTCTTTAATTAGGGAGGAGATGGTAGAGTGTTTCACAAGCTGTTATATTAAGTCAGAGATCTATCATGTGCAAGTGTCAGAAACCCACCTCAAAACGACTCAATGCCCAACTCAGAGTGGAGTCCCTAACAGGGAAGTCCTATCAACAGTGTGCCCAGGGGCTCATGGAGTGACCTCTGTCTCCGTGGCTCTGTTTCTCTCTGTCTCCATCTTTCAATTTGGCATCTATCTGAATGCTGGCTTCATTATTTCCTACCGCAGAGAGGTTTTCCTCTGCATTGCCACATGTCAAGGCCAGCAAGTGACCCTGGGAAGAGAAAGAGAGCCTCTTGCTCCCAGGAGAGGATATCCAGGTCTTGGCTCACCTCGCACGCCAGTAATGGCAAACGGGGAAGGGAGCACCTGGATTTCCCAGCCTCACCTGCTCACCTCTGAGTCAGGGTGGAGGTCAGGGAACTGGGTCAGCCCCACCAGAGACCATATCGTAGGGCAGGCACCATTTCCCCAAAGCAGGGGGATGCTGTCACCTGAATCCCAGGAAGGGACACTGGGTCAGTAAAAAGAAAACCAAATTTGCCTAGGTGCAGTGGCTCACGCCTGTAATCCCAGCACTTTGGGAGGCAGAGATGGGCGGATCACCTGAGGTCAGGAGTTTGAGACCAGCCTACCCAACATGGTGAAACCCCATCTCTACTGAAAATAGAAAAACTAGCTGGGCATGGTGGTGGGTGCCTGTAGTCCCAGCTACTCAGGAGGCTGAAGCAGGAGAATCACTTGAGGCAGTGGTTGCAGTGAGCTGAAATCATGCCATTGCACTCCAGCCTGGACAATAAGAGCAAAACGCAATCTCAAAAAAAAGAAAGAATGAAAGGATGAAAGAAAAGGAAAGGAAGGAAAGGAAAGAAAAGAGAGAAAGAGGAAGATAAAAGAAAAGAAAATTTGATCAAAAAACTCCCTTGATGGCCAAGCACCCAGCTGAACAGGGGCTCCGCAGACAGACAGAGGCCCAGGGGAGCAGGCACTTACCCCCGACAATGGCCTTTCCAGCTCTGAATTTCCACACTGGCATGGGTTTGCAGGTCATTAGCACTGGGTGCTATGTGCCCGTTGGTTTGTGAGCTCCCAGAGGACATGCCACATACACTGTTTTATACTTTCTGTATCTAACATGGGACTCTGCATACAGTCAGTGCTCAATGAACACTTGATCGATAGAGGAGTTCACAGATCCCCTGCCCCTTTTCAGCTGCAGCCCTAACTCAGTCCAGTGTGGTTCCTGACTTCTCATCCACCTCCATCATGAGACCATCTGCCGCAGGTTCCTGCCTCCTGGTTCAGCACTTGGCAGGTAGCAGGGACTCAAGACACAGCTGCTCAATCAGGGAGCGGCTGTGGCTTGCCACTTGGTTTTGCTTGTGTGTTGGTTTTTGTGCCCCTGTCTTTGTTCCTACTTTGAATTTTAAACTCCTTTTGTCTGCTTTTGGAATAGATTCTTCTAGGGGTTCATTCTATCCTCTTGCATTAATTATTTAATGAATATTACCAGGTGCCAGACATTGTTCTGAGCGTGGTGCATACAGTAGTGAACAACATGGACCAAACTTCTCCACACGAGGCTTTTACCCTAATAGGGCTGTTAGAAAGGGCCCAGTAACACAGGGCAGGGGTGCAGAGAGGGACAAGGATGCCACTTTAGCTACAGTGATCAGGAAAAGCCCCGGATTTGAGCAGGGACCCCTGAGGACAGAGGGGGAAGGAGTCGCTCACATCACTGGGGAGGAGCATTCTGGTTTTTATTTTTAGAAAAAAAAAGGCTGGAGTGCAGTGGCGTGATCCTGGCTCACTGCCACCTCCACCTCCCGGTTCAAGCAATTCTCCTGCCTCAGCCTCCCAAGTAGCTGGGACTATAGGCGCCCACCACCACGCCTGGCTAATTTTTGCCTATTTAGTAGAGACGGGGTTTCAGCACCACCAGGAGCAGGACCTCAGCCCACCCAGGACTCCTGAATCAGAATCTGCCACTCGCTCACCATGTGACCCTGGACAATTTGCCAAACCTTTCTGGGTCTCTGTTTTCTCATCTGTAAAATGGGCAAAATTATTTCTCTCATCTGTCTCCCTCAGATTGCTGGGAAGAACCAATGAGATAATCCACAGAAAGTGCCTAACACAAAATCAACTTAAGAAATGTCAGGGCCGGGCGTGGTGGCTCAAGCCTGTAATCCCAGCACTTTGGGAGGCTGAGACGGGCGGATCATGAGGTCAGGAGATCGAGACCATCCTGGCTAACATGGTGAAACCCCGTCTCTACTAAAAATACAAAACAAATTAGCCAGGCATGGTGGCGGGCACCTGTAGTTCCAGCTACTCAGACTCAGGAGGCTAAGGTAGGAGAATGGCGTGAACCCAGGAGGCAGAGTTTGCAGTAAGCTGAGATTGCTGCCACTGCACTCCAGCCTGGGTGACAGAGTGAGACTCTGTCTCAAAAAAGAAAGAGAAAAGAAATGTCAAACTGGCCAGGCACGGTGGCTCACGCCTATAATCCCAACACTTGGGGAGGCCGAGACGGGTGGATCACTTAAAGTTGGGAGTTCAAGACCAGCCTGGTCAACATGGTGAAATCCTGTCTCTACTAAATAGACAAAAATTAGCCAGGTGTGGTGGTGGGCGGCTGTAATCCCAGCTATTCGGGAGGCTGAGGCAGGAGAATCATTTGAACCCGGGAGGCAGAGGTTGTAATGAGCTGAGATCACCCCCACTGTACTCTGGCCTGGGCAACAGAGTAAGACTATGTGAAAGAGAAGAGAGAAAGAGAGAGAGAGAGAGAGAGAGAGAGAGAGAGAGAGAGAGAGAGAGAGAGAGAGAGAGAGAGAGA
>NW_016814761.1:5478374-5493534 GCF_001698545.2 Rhinopithecus bieti | reverse complement strand
AGAGAGAGAGAGAGAGAGAGAGAGAGAGACAGAGAGAGAGAGAGAGAGAGAGAGACAGAGACAGAGAGACAGAGACAGAGACAGAGACTGGCAGCCAGTACCACTCTTCATGTCGGCCTCACAGTTGACATGTCCTCGCGAGGACACTTCTGAATTCCTCAAGGGAGAAAGAAAAGCAGTCTCCAAGAATGTCCTGGTTGTTGGGCACAGGGAAAGCAATATAGCTGATGTCCATCTGATACAGAATTCTCAGAAATGCTGTGATACACCTGTTGGCCTGTAGATTTCTGGCTCATTCTTTTTTGCACTTGGGGGTCGTCCTCAGGGCCTTGCAGGGACATTTTTTCTGGAGTTGAGAATCCGAAACAGCAAAACTGGCTCCTGCAACTCTTCTATTTTGACAAATTCATGACCCGAATGAAAGTAGCTCTGAGCTGCGCTAGGCCCTGCACACAGACACTAACTGGCAGTTTTGAAAATGACCATTCTGGAAATCTGCATGAGGATTCCAGAGTTCAAAATAAATAAGCTGCTGAAACTAGTCATCTCTCGAAATTTCATCTTTGGCAGTACAGAAAAAAATTTTAAATAACTTTTTTTTTTTTTTGAGATAGAGCCTCCCTAAATCGCGCAGGTTGGAGTGCAGTGGCGTGATCTTGGCTCACTGTAACCTCTACCTCCCGAGTTCAAGCGATTCTCCTGCCTCAGCCTTCCAAGTAGCTGGGATTACAGGCGCCCACCACCACACCCGGCTAATTTTTTTGTATTTTTAGTAGAAACGGGCTTTTGCCACCTTGGCCAAGCTGGTTTCGAATTCCTGACCTCAGGTGATCCATCGGCCTCGGTCTCCCCAAGTGCTGGGATTACAAGTGTGAGCCACCACACCCTACCTAAAAATAACTTTTTTAAAACAAATAAAAATTTTAAAATAACTTCTTTTAGGCAGTCCATTCCGTGGAATTGGTGGCACTGACCTCATCTGATGTCCCAGAAAGTTAGCCACAAAAGTTTCCATCCCCCATGACAGACCAACAGTTCCTCTCTGGGGCAGTTCTCCCTGTGTCCACACCACAAATGCCCCTGCCTGTTTGGTGCGTCTCAGCAGCAGAAAATCCCCAACCACAAAGCTTCCAGGGCAGGCATTTAAAATCAACCCAAAGACACTCCCCTTCCACATGCTTCGGGCTCCGTGCGATCTTTCCTAGTGCAGCTCCACACTCTTCCTTGCAGACAAGACTGGCATTCAAACCAGGAATTCTTTTAAGGGGCTCTGTGTGCAGGAATACAATCACCTCGAGCTCGTGTAAGAAGAGAGCTCCAGTTACTGGGGCTTCCGAAGGCTTTTAATAGAAAACATTTGTGCCAAATAAAAAGCTTCTCCTTGTGTTTTGCTTTAGTTGTAAATTATCTGCTCCAAGGATCCATCCAGAAATCCCTACTGAGGGCGAACTCCACGGCCTGGTTGGGTCCAGATTTGTTGCTCGGTCCAGATAGATTTTCAACTGCTGCATCCAAACTGCAGCCGAGGGGACAATAAGAACAGAACCTCTTTTGTTCTGATGAAACTGTTTTTAATGGTCCCTTCTAGGCCAGGCCCTAGTGGAAGCCTCAACAAGGCTGCTCATTGAAACGCCCTTGAAAGAGCCAAGTGGGGAGCGCGAGAGACCCTGGGGAGGGGCTGGCGGCCCTTTGCTCAGCCCTGGTGGTCCTGCCGCAAAGGAGAGCTGGGTTGTTTTATTTGTTGTCTGAGATGGAAAAGGGGGAGGGGGTTGGCGAGACGAGGACCGTCCCGCAAATTTCTATAATTACTGCCTGCAGAGTGTTAGGGACACACACACAGTAACATCATCCCCTGGAGGGACAGGGGTTCCCAAAAGCTGAACACCCAGAAGCTGGTAGAGCAAATCCACTAAATGGAACAACATGTGTTCCCCGGCCCAAGAACTCCGACTGCATTAAGGGAGGCACGTTTCTGACCACTTTTTCATCTTGAGGCCTCAGGGGGCCCTTTGGTTCATGTAGAATCCAGGACACAGAAAGGAAGAAACAGATGGAAAGATACCAACCGCTGCCAGGGCACAAGTAGCTGCCTGCTCCGCACCCCTCTTAAGCCCCGAGGTCTGCAGGTGTCAGTCCTTTGAGGGTCCCCCAGTGGCACCTGAAGGATGCTGTCCACATAGCAAGCGGGACAAAAGAAACAAGCAAACAAGCCGGGCATGGTGGCTCAGGCCTGTAATCCCAACACTTTGGGAGGCCGAGGGGGGAGGATAGCTTGATCCCAGCAGTTTGAGGTCAGCCTGGGCAATGTAGTGAAACCTCCTCTCTTTACAAAACAAATTAGAAAAAAAAAAAAAAAAAACGGGCATGGAGGCACATGTTTGTAGTCCCAGCTACTCAGGCTGAGGTGGGAGGATCCCTTGAGCCCAGGAGTTTGAGGCTGCAGTGAGCTATGATCAGGCCACTGCATTCCAGCCTGGGCAACAGAGCGAGACCCTGTCTCTAAAAAAAGAAAAATGAAACAAAAGCTGTGATTTATCCCTCAGAGGGAGTTTCCCCACTTTTGAGTGAGATTTTAAGTTTGCCTCTGAAGAACATGCTCTGGTTCCCCACCAAAGCAATCAGTGATTCGCGGCAGGGGGCAATTTTGCCCCCACAGAGAACATGGAGCAATGTCTAGGACATTTTTGCTGTCACAACTGGGGAAAGGGAATGCTACTGGCGTTATAGTGGGTGAAGGTCAAGGATGTTGCTTAACACCCTCTGATGCACAGGACGGGGCCCCCCAACAGTGGAGGATCCAGTCCAGAAGAGAACAGTGCAGAGGCTGACAAACCTGGGCTAGGAGGAGGTGACTCAGACCCCATTAGAGCACCTACCCCCGCAGAGATGGGAAGGACCCTCATTTGTTTTGAGGTTCAGGAAGGATCAAATTGCTGTTTGACTGGTGGAGGCACAATTTCTCCTTTCCAAGTGCATTAGAACAAGGGCGACTAGGGCTCTTGAAAGAAACAGCTTTTAGGTTTAGTCTTTATTTGACACTAAATCATCTTAAATTGTGTGGGGAAATGGAATACAATTCAAGTTGTATTACTAATCAATCTTTGAGTAGAATAAATCACACCGAATGATATTCTATTAAATCTGAAAGTAATTAAAAACCATGCAAAATTCTGGACTTCCATCAAATTTTGCTCAGCTCAAACCTTCTACCCTGCCCCAAACACACCTGCTCCATCACCAGAGACTGTCTGGAGGTAGAACATGCTTAGTATTTGACATATTGATTTGTTAATCACATCTCTTTGTCTCTAAGAAGTGATGAGAAGGCGCTGATATCAGAGAACTTTGAGCAGAGAGGGAAGGGGTGAAGTTTAGGATCTGAGTCCCAAGGTTTGAGTCTCAGCTCTGCCAGTGGTGTGACCCTGGGCAGTCAGGGTGCCCCCACCACCCCAAAACCTGAATTTTCTTATCTGTAAAGAGGGAGTAAAGATAGTTTCCTCCCCTAGGCTTTTTTTGTTTTGTTTTCTTGCTGTTGTCATTTTGAGACAGGCTTTTGTTCTGTTACCCAGGCTGGAGTGCAGTGGTGCAATCATGGTTCACTGCAGCTTTGACCTCCTGGGCTCAAGCAATACTTGAGCCTCAGCCCCAAAAGTAGCTGGGACTACAGGTGTGTGCCACCATGCCCAGCTAATTTTTTGTAGAGATGGGGTTTCATCATGTTGCCCAGGCTGTTCTCGAGCTCCTGGACTCAAGTGATCCACCTGCCTCAGCCTCCCAAAGTGCTGGGATTACAAGTGTGAGCCACTGCACTCAAGCCTCCCAGGGTTCTTATAAAGACTGACATAAGATAATGGATGTAAATTTCTCAGCATACTCCCTGGCCTCTGGGAAGCATCAGAAGGTGTTGGCTTTTTTTTTGGAGACAGAGTTTCACTCTGTGGCCCAGGCTGGAATGCAATGGCGCGGTCTTGGCTCACTGCAACCTCCGCTTCCCGGGCTCAAGCGCTTCTCCTGCCTCACCCTCTCTAGCAGCTGGGACTACAGGCGCATGCCACCACACTGGCTAATTTTTGTATTTTCAGTAGAGACAGTGTTTCGCTATGTTGGCCGGACTGGTCTCAAACTCCTGACCTTCTGATCCACCTGCCTTGGCCTCCCAAGGTGCTGGGATTACAGGCATGAGCCACCACGCCCAACCAGCTATCTTTATAGTCCAACCTTGCCCCTCTGCAGGCTCCAGGAAGCCTGGAGTGATGGAGTCCATTCCCTTGCTACGTGTTGGGCACCCCGCTTCTTTGCACCTACATAATTACATGGGTCCCAATGACTTTTGTGGCTTAGAGTCTGCCTTCCCCTGGAGAATAGAAGCTCTGGGAGGGCAGAACAAGGCTGTCTCAGCACCTGGCACAAAACTCAATAAATGTTTGTGAAATGAATGGCAAAGTGAATATTTGCCCCATGTGAAGAACCTGGCTCCAAGTCCTTGCTCTGCAACTTACTAGCTGTGGACCTAGGGTAACAAAAACAATAGCCTTCTTCTCTCCCGTGCATCTAAGTCATCAGCAGGTCCTGCTGCTTCTACCTTCAAGGTAGAGTCTGACCCTACCCACTTCTCCTGCCTTGGATCCAGGCTACGTCTTCCTGGACTGTGGCCCTGGAAGTCCATGCCACAGCCCACAATTGCCCCCCACCTTGCTGCCTGCCAGTATCACTTTGCCCCATTCCAGATGTTCCAGCTACCATGCCTCTTCCTTCTATATCACCACCCAGACCACCTTAGCAAAATCTCTCCCCCTGGGGGCCAGCATTGTCTTTAATACCTTTTATTTATCTGCCGCATGTTACCTTTCTCCATGGAAGAGTCTCTTTCTTCCTTATCATTGCATTTCAAATGCCTAGAACAGTGCATGGTTCATTAAAAGAAAACTCCATAAATATTTCCCGAACAAATGAATGTATTGATTTAATTAATTGATGGTTGACTAATTAATAGTGAAGGGCCCAGACTCGGAAGCCAGACTACCTGGGTTCAAATCCCAGCTGCTTCACATGCTAGTAGAACGCCCTGAGGCATGAGATTTGGGCTGGTTGAGCCTCAGCTGCCTCATCTACAATATGCGGAAACAGCCACATCCATTTTTTGGGTTGCTACAGGGATTAAGCAGGTCCACACTACGGACCAACTTAGCCTCACACCGACATCTCAGAGATACTCGGTGACTGTGTGGGGAACGCGTTACTGCCTCGTAGTAGGACGAGGCTTGCCCACTGGAAAAGTACTCCCATGCTCTATTCTTTTAAGCAATTCAGGTGGGACCTTATGGAATTGCTGATATCTGACCATTTTAACCTACAAAAATGGCAGCTTCAATGGGGTTAAAAGATGTTTCTCCAGGCCACACGGCTGGGAAGCGCAGGAGCCAGTCTTGAATCGGAACTCCTGCTCAGTGTGTTAACTGGGCCCCTTTGAGCCTTTAGAAGCTGGCGTCTGACGCCGAGAGAACTCCAGGTTCACTTTGTTCCTCCCTGGTGGCAGGGAGGAGGCAGCTGTGTAAACGGTGGTGCCAGGAGGGATGATGGCCACAGGGGCGGGCGAAGGCAGGGACCACAGTGCAGCTGAGCAAGAGATGGGGTCTTGCGTGATAGGAAGAAATGCCCCCTACCCAGCCTCTGAGCCCATTCCCTGAGCACATCACGCAGCTCCCTTTCCTCTCTTCCTTTCCCCATTCCTTCCTTCCCTCCTTCCCTTTTTCCTTCTTTTTCTTCCTTCCTCCCTTTTCTTTTGCCCTTCTTAGCCTTTCTTTCTGCATTTTTTAATTAAACAATGACTGGATTCCTTTCTAGCAGTTTCACAAGAGGTGAAATCACTTAGCAACCTTAATTATTTCCAACTTAATAATGTCCTGGGGTGGGGGGACAGGTCGAGCCCCCAGTGGGCGGAATGCCTTGCTGGGTAAGCTGCTCAGAGGCAGGCTCTGGAGCAAATGAAGCGTCCGACCAAATACTTCTCATATTTTCCCTCTCCCTGGTAAGGGCTTTTGTTTGGCGTGAACCTTTTTTTTTTTTTTTCCTCCCCGATAAACATGAATGACTACAGTTGACTGCAATTTTTTTCAGCTGGCTGTAGCTTCAAAGATTTGAGGGGTTTGAATTCCAGGCTTTAAATCACTTTTTTTTCCCTTTTGCTCTCAGACACACCTATAGTAGATAATAGAAATATGAATTTCATCTTCAACTGAAAGGAAAATAGGGAGATCTGTTGTTGGGAGTAGAGGAGTTATCAGCGGGTCAGACTGGTGTGAACAGTGTGCAGTGGTGGAAACCCCATAGATCATCGCCACCCACTGAGTAATGACAGGGAGGCCAGCATGGTCCTGCCAGATCATCTCAGCCAACAGTTAGCAAGCCCTGACAGTGGGCAGACACCGGGCACAGCCCCTCATAGACACTGTGCCTCAGACCACCCTAGAAGGTAGGTGCCAAGCTTACCACTGAAAAAGTTGTGGCACAGAGAGGTTAAGCAGCGTCCCCTGGGTCACACAGCTCCATCCTGAAGCTGAACCCAAATGCATTTTGCCTCCAAAGCCTGCCTGCCTCCCCCAAGACCTCTCCTTCCTCACCAAAGGAATAACACTCATGAGCAAGCAGCCATAAATCAAAAGAAATAAAACATCTACTTTGAAGTGCTGCCGTGGCACTTTGATGAGATAAAGGGCACAGAAGATTCTGGTTCGTGATTCCTGAAGAAACACTCGCCCATTTCCTGCCTCTCCCAACTGGCAAGACACTTTTGTAAATACCAAAGGCAAAGATTCAGACAGATTAGGGTTCAAATTGGGCACACATCACTTACTGGCCATGTGATCTGGGACGGCTCGCTTAACTATTTCTAAGCCTCAATTTTCCTCATCTGGAAAATAGGGCTCATGGCAGCGCCTACCACGTGGGTCTGTGGAGAGAATTAAGGGAGAAATAACAGTGAGTACTCGATAAATGTCATCTATATTTTTAAAACTAAACAAAACAGTAATAAGCTGGCAGAACTACAGAGGATGGCGGAGACTGCAGGGCGCTTGCCAGATGGTGTCTTTGCTGAAAGAGGAATTTTGTGATCCAGCCTGAAGACAGCCCCAAGTGACTTTCCTCAGCATTTGCTCTGTGCCGGGCAATGTGCTACGTTCCTTCCAGGAACTGGCCCAAGAACATCGCCACTGTGCTCTCATTTAACCCCTGCAACAGCCCTAAAACAAAGTCTGGGTGTGAGCTCCGTTTTACAGACTAGAAACTGAAGCTTGGAGAGAAGTCACTTCTTCAAGGTCACACAGCGAGGGTGGAGCAGTGAGGATGTAAACCGAGACCAGTCCAAAGCACCCCTCCACACCTCCTGACCCAGCTGTCCATCACTCCAGGGTAGCCACTTCCTGCCATCTTATGTTCATTAAAACTTTAGAACCCACCTACTGTGCGTCAGCCACTGAGTGATCTAACACTATCATCGGACGGTATGGGGGTGACGTGCCAAGCTGACACCTTTGCTGTTTGAAAGGGATAGAAGAGCAAATGACCTAATACGTAGCCGACTTTGGGAAACCCGTGGGGACTCTTTCATAGCTGCTCCCTTAGCAATATGGTTTGCAGCAGCGCTGTCATAGGAGAACAAGGGTCTGGGTTCTTAAAAAAAAAAAAAAACCCACATCCCGCAAAGCAGCGGGGCATCCTCTGCAAGGGGTGGGGGGCGCGCCCCACCCCCCACCCCATGCAGAGTAGAAGCAAATCCTGAATTCTTGCAGTTCCCCAAAAACACTTGTCTGGTCAGATGTTCTAACCTCCTCAAGGGTGCCTGGAGACCGGGCGATTCTTTGTCATGTTAATGAATCATTTTAATAGAGTGTTTTAACAAAAACATTCATCACCTTTTGTGCAACAAGGATTTTCTTTTTTGTTCTACTTAAATGGTTAAGTAGGTAATAAACGCCTATCAGCTCCACCACCACAGTCTGGTAATCCCTCCAAACCCTAAATCATAGGAGGATTATTATTGTCCTGATAAATTAACACTCGGAGAAAGCTGGTGGGCCAGGATTTGGAGCTGTCTGTCCCACAGGACTGGGAAAGAAAAGCTGGGTTTTCTCTGACCCGAGTTCATCAGCTGACCAGCTGACTGCCCTCCAGCCTGGGCAACAGAGTGCAGTAGATCAGGGAGGCCCCACTCCTACCCACCAGGCCCCTGCAGCTGCAATGCCACCCTGGAGATGGGCGCTTCTCTCTCCTTGCAACTCCCCACCCTCTCCATCAGTTAGAAAAGGCCCTACAAGGAAACTGGCCCTTTGCTGAACCCTCGGGCAACCAAAAGAAGGAAACAGACAGTACCTTGTCCTCAGGGAGTGATGGGCTCCTGAGGGAGCCTGGCAAGACTGTCCAGGGCCCCATTGCAATCGCCACTATGGTTGGCACCAGGAAGGAGCCAGGCAGAGGACTGGCATGGGAGGGGGCTTGGCAAAACTGCGTGAGGAGGAGACATTCATCTCAGAGGCTGGGGTGGCTCTGATCTCCTGCGGGGCCTGGCTGAGCCACACTTCCAGAACTGTCTTCCATGTGGGTTTCTGCTGCGAGGCTGTTTCCAGAGGCTGCTGTCACAAAGTTCTGAATGCTTGGATGACTGAAAACCACGGAAATGTGTTCTCTCACAGTTCCAGAAGCCTAGAGGCCAAAATCAAGATGTCAGCAGGGCAGAACTCCCTCCAAACCTCTGGGGGAGGAGCCTTCCTGGCCCCTTCCAGCTTCTGGTAGCCCCAGGCGTCCTTGGCTGTGGCTGCATCACCCCAATCTCTGCCTCTATCTCCACCTGGTCATCTTCTGCCTGTGTGTCTTCCCATCGTCTTCCCCCTCCAGGTCTGTGTCCACGTTTCCCTCTCCTTATAAGGAGAGTTCCAATGGATCAGGAGCCCACCCTATTCTAAATGAGCTCATTGCCTCAATTAATTACACGTGCAATGACTCTAATTCCAAATAACGTCACATTCTGAGACCCTGGGGTTTGGCATCTCAACATATCTTTTAGAGGACACAATGCAACCCGTGAGAAGGAGACCAGGAGAGAGACCCTCAAGCGAGACCTGAAGGGCGAAACCACCTTGGCCCCCTGCGGCACGCGCACACACGGTTGCTCTCCACTGTACACTGCATGGCCCAGGGCAGCTCCTCACCATGGTGAGAGGCAACAAGAATGGATGCGGGGCTCTGTCTGTCCTCGGGGCACCAGCTCGTGCTGTTGGTTCCACCTTCTCCCTCCTCTCCCCATTTTGCATCCACCTTCCTTTCCCAACTGTTTGTTCTCCTGACTCCACGCACCTGGACCTGCCCAGGTCTCCTCGGGTCCCCCTTTCTGCTTTTGTGCTCTCCTCCCAACTTCCACAGCCGGTGTCTGGTGCTCTGTGTCACAGATGCTCCCCCTGCAGGTACAGGGAGTGGGACACACCTGGTCCCTACCTTCCCGAAGCCCTTAGCCAGGGTCTGAAAGCCCAGTCCTGCCTCCAGGCAGGCCAAACTCTGGGTGTCATTCACAGCCCCGAACTCCCTGGGATCAGGTGAGGCTGGGATTCTGCCTAAAATCACAGATTTCCTTGACTTTTTCCCTTCTCGGTTCTGCCTTCCTGACTCCAATAGTGGTTTCTCCTGGATATGTATCCCAATAAACCACCAGCATGTGAATCAGTGATTCTGGGTCAGCTTCAGGGAAACTTGCTCTAATGCAAAGACATTTAGCAAAGTGATTTCAAACAGCAGGTTAGGAGTCAAACAGCCTGTGCTGAAGCTTATGGAAGCTAAGACCAGGGGCATCAGGGAGTGCACCTGTGTGTATCCTGGGGCGCCACCCCATCCGGCCACACTTCGTGTTAATGGGGGACACACAAAGGGGAGACCTTAACCCACAGGACCAATAGGTCTGATCACACAGGCTGCCCTGCGCATGTGAAAAGTGGGAGCTGAGATCAAGCCCACTAAGACTGTCGGGAGGAATGGACATCTTTGCTTACTAATTTTTGTTTTGAAAATAATGTTAGGCTTGCAGCAAGGTTGTAAAACCAGCAGAGTTCCTATCTGCCCTTCACCCGCCTTCCCCTAATGTTAGCATCTTGCATTATCATGGTACAAGGACATCTTTTTAAAACTCAGCTAAGGTACCCATGGCTAGCAGCTGCACTGCACCCAGAATGAGTGGGGGAGGCGGGGAAAACGTCACTGCAGATCTAAAGGATGGGTCAGGTTCTCCAGGACAATAACCCTACCCTACCCCAGAAGCGGGGAAAGGTGTTCTGGGACAGACAAAGCAGCCTGTGCAAAGGTTCAGAGCGGAAATCCCGTGTCCATTGTGCAGCTGAGGGGGGTGGTATTAGGGGGTCCTAGGGGAAGCAGGAGACAAAAGGGGCTACCAGACCCTGGCAACCACACCATGCTACAGCCAGGGGGACCAGGGCAGGTTCTCAGGGCCCTCTCTCCACCCCAGAGGTGGCTGTCTTCACTCTAAGAGAGGGGAGAAGGAGTGAGCAAAGGATCCACAAACACACAAATACTCCACAGAGGAGCCAGGGTCCCAGGACCAGACTCATGAACAGGCTGGGGTCACATCCCAGCTGGGGCAGCCCTCTCCAAGCAGGAAAGGCAGCACCCCAGGGCTCTGTGGGCCCCTGGTGTGTGTGTTTGCGGGGTGGGGCCGGGAGGGCGGAATCTGAGCAGTCTAGGCTACCCCTTGGGGACTGACTCTACCCCATTGTCCTTCCTCAGTGGCCAGGAAGCCACCCCCTCCCCTTCTTTCCTGGCTCACTCTTCCTTGGAGGTCCCTCCCGGAGACAGCTTTGTCCACATTATCAGTTGTGCACCCCCAATTCTACGCAAGCCTGTGCTGTGTCTCCTTAGAAATAAGTCTGTCTCCTTCCTGATAAGCCCTGAGGGAAGGAGACTGTCCTTCTTTCTCCCCAGCCTCAGGCCCACATCTGGACATCCAGAGGCACCCGAGAAGGCTGAGGTGCTGATCTAATTAGCTGAGTAAAGCAATTGGCACTAAGCTGTGGGTGGCCCAGGCTGCACCTGGGGCTGGATGTTGAGAGGCCACAAAGTGAAGCTGAGGAACCCAGACCAGTGTGCAGGGAAGGGGACAGCGGATGGGGAGGGGCACACAGGTGGGTGCCCCAGGAGGTACTCACCTGGAGGCTATCTCAGAGCAAGGACCCCTCCTATCTCCCTTCCTCACCTTTGGGGGAATCTCTGCCCTCCCTCCCTTCCCACTAACCGGTATCAAAGCCTCGCCTGGAGGACTGTCTTGCCCTCTCACAGATGGAAGCCGGCTCAGCTTTGACATCTGTGCTGAAATCATCCCAGCCACCCCCATAGGTCTCCAAAGGCACTGTCACTGCCAACCACAAATGACACTAAATCCACCAATGATGTACAAAGGGAATGCCTGGGGGAGAGGGGTCACCTAGTGGACCAGTAGTCTTGGGTGCCCATAAACTTTTTAAACCACTTTCACGTGAATTATGTTTAATTCAACAGATCATGATTCCAAATCTGCTTATACCAGCAGGCAGATCACAAGTGAATATTTAAGCTCTGTGCCTTGGTTTCCCCATCAGTAAAGGAGGGTAAGGAGGGTTCCTGCTTAATGGGGTGGTTGTAAGGATTGCAATGGCAGAATCTACATGAAGTACTCGGTCATTGTAAGCTGCAGGCCTCTGCATTCTGCTTCTGCTGTAGTGGAAGAAGGCCAAGTTGGCAACAGCACGCCTGGATACACTCTTTCTGGAAGACGGTGTTGGAATATGGGTCAGAAGGCAAAACATACTTCTTACCAGCCATGTGATTTCAATTACTTAACCTCTCCCTGCCTCCGTTTTCACACCTGGAAATGGGACTGGCAGTGCCTGATTCATAGATCGCTGTAAGGATCAAATTAATTGGTAAACAGGAAGCGCATTAAACCATGCCTGGATCCAGTGGGCCCTTGACTGATATTATGGCTATCATTTGGCCCAGATTCTATTTTTGCAATTGTAACTTCAACTTTCAATTTTACAGTTCCTCAAGTGTCATACCATACATGTATGATGCTGTTTGTTGCTGCAGAACTATTTGTAATAGCAAAATGTTGGCAGCCACTTAAATATCAACCCATGGGGTGGGAACAATATACTGTAGATCAGCTGTCCCCAACCTTTTTCACACCAGGGACTAGTTTCATGGAAGACCGTTTTTCCACGGACTGGGAGGGGGTGGGTGTGGGGGATGGTTTTGGGAAGAGGCTGCTCCACCTCAGATCACCAGGCATTCGTTGGAGTCTCATAAGGAGTGTGCAACCTAGATCCCTCGCATGTGTGATTCACAATAGGGTTCACGCTCCTATGAGACTCTAATGCCACTGCTGATCTGACAGGAGGCGAAGCTCAGATCGTAATGGTCGCTCGCGGCCACCACTCACCTCCTGCTGTGTGGCCCCATTCCTAACAGGCCACAGACCAGTGCTAGTCCTTGCCCAGGGGTTGGGGACCCCTGTTACAGATCATCCATATGATGTGTTTCTTTGCAGCCGTTCAAAAAGGATGACTCTATTTGGAATAACGTCCAAGATGTGCCTAAAGTTAAAAAAGAAACAAGAGAATGAAGATGACTAAACAATATGTGGTTATTCCATTTTAGTTTAAAAAATATGGTCAGGGTAGGCAAATACATTCTAAAGGAATTTTCACACACTGCTCATTTCTGGAGAAAAGGATTCACTTTCTCCGTTTATGTTTCTATATTTTTATAATAAGAATATATGACTTTTGTAATTGACAAATACTAATGATAACAAGAAGTGCACATTGAAATGAAAATGCCCATGACTGCTGTCTTTGGAGGAGGGTGGGAACAAACCGTGGAATACTATGACTCTGGAAAGCAGGAGAGCCCAGCTCCAGAGGTCAAATTCCACTGCAGTGACCTGGAAAGGGCTGTCACATACTTTGCAAAAGGAATCTCAAGGCATGGAGTGTGACTTCAGGTAGGTGACCCGAGGGCTGTGCTAGGGGAAATGTGTTGCTAATCAGAGGTGCAGGCAGACAAGGAGTAGGGCCTGCCATGCTCCATCAGCCCCCTCAGGACACCTAGAGAGACCTGCCAGCTGCTCAGACCAGGGAGACTTTGATCTAAGGGGCGACAGATGAGATTCTGCCTCCTTCGGATGTGGTCACTTCAAAATGGAAGAGGAAAGAGCAGATCGGGGGACGGAAGGCTGAGATCAGGGGAAGGAAGGCTGAGGTGGCACAGTCCTCCTTTCCTCTTCCTCAACCATTCTAGCTTCATGAGATGTCACAGAGCTGTCCAGGTCCTAAGCATAACCAGTGCTAGCATTGTTGAGGGCTTTCTGCAGGCAGGCACTGCACATTAAGCACTATTTTATTATTTTATTTTATTTTATTTGAGAGTCTCTGTCGCCCAGGCTGGAGAGCAGTGGTGCGATCGTAGCTCACTGCAGCCTCCACCTCCCGAGTTCAAGCAATTCTCCTGCCTCAGCCTCATGAGTACCTAGGATTACAGGCGTGCCCCACCACACCCAGCTAATTATTTTCTAGCTTCTGTAGAGACAGGGTTCACCAGGCTGGCCAGGCTGGTCTCAAACTCCCGTCCTCAAGTAATCCAGCTGCCTCGGCCTCCCAAAGTGCTGGGATTACAGGCATGAGCCACTGCTCCCGGCCGCACTAGGCACTTTCTAAGGCTCACTTTCTCTTACCTCCTGAACAAGCCTGTGGGTTATGTTATTATCCCCCTTCATACAGTCCGGAGCCTGAAGCTCAGAAATTTAAATATTTTTTTTCCAAGTCACACAAATAATAAATTGTAGATTTTGCAAATCTTAACAAATTTGTGCATTTTTTGTACAGATTACAATTTTCACAAACTGTAAAAGCTGGAATTTCAATTGATTTTGTGTTGAAAACGTCACAAACAATAAATCAACCAACAGCAAACAAGAATGGTGTTGCTGGAAAGCTCTTTAGAGACTCATTTCATTGCCTAACAAATATTAGGTTGAGCATCTTTTATGCACAGCATACTGTCCAAGTGTTCTAGGTCCTGAGATGCCTCCTAGTACTTTTTTTTTTTTTTTTTTTTTTGAGACAGAGTTTCAGTCTTCATGCCCAGTTTGGAGTGCAATGGTCCAGTCTCAGCTCACCGCAGCCTCCGCCTCCTGGGTCCAAGTGATTCTCCTGCCTCAGCCTCCCAAGTAGCTGAGATAACAGGCACATGCCACCACGCCTGGCTAATTTTGTATTTTTGGTAGAGATGAGGTTTCACTATGTTGGCCAGGCTGGTCTCAAACTCCTGAACTGAGGTGACCTGCCCACCTCGGCCTCCCAAAGTGCCGGGATTACAGGTGTGAGCCACTGTGACTGGCTCCTCTTAGTACCTGAAACAGTGCCTGACACCTAACAAGGACCCCAAGTGATATTTCTGGTATTTCTGAATGAATGAAAGAATGAATAAGTAAATATGAATGATAATTTTTTTAAGACAGGGTTTCACTCTGTCACCCAGACTGGAGTGCAGTGGCATGATCATGGCTCACTGCAGCCTTGATCTCCCAGGCTCAAGTGATTTTCCCACATCATGTACCCAAGTAGCTGGGACCACAAGCATGTGCCACCACACCCAGCTACGTTTTTTCCTTTTTGTAGAGACAGGTCTCATTATGTTGCTCAGGCTGGTCTCGAACTGCTAGGCTCAAACGATCCACCAGCTTCGGCCTCCCAAAGTGCTGGGATTACAGGCCTGAGCCACCATGCCTGGCCAGTTCTGCTCTTGAGCAGGACTAAGATCATTTTTGTACAAGGTTAATTATTGCAATTCTCTCTGTAGAAACAAACGATCAACCACCACCTAAACATTTCCAGCAAGCGGGCCTCATCACGGCACATCTACTCATGAATTTCATGTACTGAAGTGAAAGGAGCTTTGAAAGATGGCTCAATGGAAAAAGCAAGATGCAGAAAAGTGTGCATAATATTCTGCCTTTTGTGTAAAATGAGGACTCTCTCTCTCTATATATATATATATATATATTTGCATTGCCTTTTATCTATAAAAACTATATGGGAGGATAAACAATGAACTATTAATAGGG
>NW_016814761.1:5459992-5478082 GCF_001698545.2 Rhinopithecus bieti | reverse complement strand
AAGCTGTCTGAATGTTTTACTCACTCAAAGTATCAAATAATTTTATTGAAATTCTGTTAGTTGAATTTTATTGAAATTTTATTGAAATTCTTTTAGGGTAGCTAAAATAAAATAAAAAAGGTTAAAATACCAAGTATTGATGAGACGGTGGCACAGCTGGAACCCTCCTGCCTTTCAGGGTGGATGCTCCATGGGCTCCACCCCTTGGGAAACTGCTGGGCTGCACCTACTCAAGCTAAGTGCATGCTCTCCTTGAAGGCACGAGCAAGACAAGTGCATGCACATCTGCACAAAGAGAAGCACAGGCTGCTCAAAGCAGCTTGGTTCCTTAGAACGAAGAACGGGAAACAACTCAAATATATACATCAAAAATAGAATGGATAAATAAGTTATGGTCGTCTGGGCACTGCGGCTCACACCTGTAATCCCAGCACTTTGGGAGGCCGAGGCGGGTGGATCACAAGGTCAGGAGTTCAAGACCAGACTGACCAACATGGTGAAACCCCATCTGTATTAAAAATACAAAAAAAAATTAGCCGGGCATGCTGGTGTGTGCCTGTAATCCCAGCTACTCAGGAGGCTGAGGCAGGAGAATCGCTTGAACCAGGAGGTGGAGGTTGCAGTGAGCCAAGATCGCACCATTGCTCACCAGCCTGGGTGACAGAGCGAGACTCCGTCTCAAAAAAAAAAAAAAAAAAAAAAAGGTATGGTATATTCATCAGTAGAATACTGCTCAGCAATAAAAAATAACAACAACATCAATGAATCTCATAGATGTTGTGACCAAGAACCCAGACAAAAAACAGAACTCACTATATGATCCTATTTACATAAAGTTCCAAAGATAATCGACAGTGAGAGAATTCAGTACAGTGGTTACTTTTCTGTTGGGATGGCAGAAGTGCCGCCTTGTAAGGGGCTCAAGAAAGTACTCCAGGGTCATGGAAATGTTCTATCTCTTATTCCACATATATGGAAAAATTCATCAAGCTATTTATCTAACAATGTGTGTACTTGATGTACTTGATGTAAAGGTTCTAACTCCATTACAAAAAAATTCAGCCTGGTCAACATGGTGAAATCTTGTCTCTACAAAAAAAAAAAAAAAAAAACACACAAAAATTAGCTGGGTGTGGTGGTACACGCCTATAGTTCCAGCTACTAGGGAGGCTGAAGTGGGAGTATCACTTGAGCCTGGGAGTTTGAGGCTGCAGTGAGCCATAAGCATGCCACTGCACTCCAGCCTGAGTGACAGAGTAAGACGTTGTCTCAAAACAATAAAATATAATACAATAAAAATAAAAAGAATTCATCAGAACAATTTGACAGTTCCTCAAAAAGTTAAAATAGTTACAACATGACCCAGTAATTCCACTCCTAGGTATATAGCAAACAGAATGGAAAACAGAGGCCCAGACATATATCTGTACACAAATGTTCATGGTAGCATTATTTTCAATAGCCAAAAGGCAGAAACAACCCAAATGGCCATCCAGAAATGAATAAACAATTGTGGCATAGCCAGGCAACCAAGTATTATTCAGCCGTGAAAGGAAGGAAGTTCCAATACATGATGTAATATGGATAAACTTTGTAAACATGCTAATTGAAAGAAGGTGGACACAAAAATCACACACTGTTATGATTTCATTGATATGCAATGTCCAGAGGCAAATCCAAAGAGGCATAAAGATGACTCATTGCCAGGGGCTGGCAGGAAAGGGATGAGGACTGACTAGGTAACAGGTGCAGAGCTTCCGTTTGGGGTGATGAAGGTGTTCTGGGACTGCAGAGTGGTGATGCATGCACAGTGAGAATGTATTAAAAGCCACTGAATTGTACATTTTAAAGTTGGTTAATTATATGTTATGTAAATTTCACCTTGTTTTTTTTTTTAATTTCTTTTCTTTTTTTTTTGAGACGGAGTCTCACTCTGTCACCCAGGCTGGAGTACAACCTACACCTTCCCGGGTTCAAGTGATTCTCCTGCCTCAGCCTCCCAAGTAGCTGGGATTATAGGTGTCTGCCACCACACCGGGCTAATTTTTGAATTTTTAGTAGAGACGGGGTTTCACCATGTTGGCCAGGCTGGTCTGGAACTCCTGACCTCAGGTGATCTGCTCTCCTTGGTCTCCCAAAGTACTGGGATTACAGGCGTGAGCCACTGCACCCGGCCTGTCTTCAACTTTTAAGTTCAGGACGTGCAGGTTTGTTGCATAGGTAAATGTATGCCACGGTGGTTTGCTGCCAAGATCATCCCATTACCTAGGTATGAAGCCCAGCATCCATTAGCTATTGCTCCTGATGCTCTCCCTCCTCACCCCGCAAGAGGCCCCAGTGTGTATTGTCCGCCCCGCCCCCCACCCCTGCCATGTGTCTATGCGTTGTCATCATTCAGCTCCCACTTATAAGTGAGAGCATGTGGTGTTTGGTTTTCTGTTTCTGTATGAGTTTGCTGAGGGTGATGGCTTCCAACTCCATCCATGTCCCTGCAAGGACATGATCTCATTCCTTTTTATGGCTACATGGTATTCCATGGTATATATGTAGCACACTTTCTTTATCCTATCATTCATGGGCATTTCTGTTGATTCCATGTCTTTGCTATTGTGAATACTGTGCAATGAACATATGCATGCATGTATCTTTATAACAGAATTATTTATATTCTTTTGCGTATATGCCCAGTAATGGGATTGCTAGGTCAAATGGTATTTCTGTCTCTAGATCCTTGAGGAATCGCTACATTCTCTTCCATAATGGTTGAACCAATTTACACTCCCACCAACAGTGTAAAAGCATGCTCCCCTACCCAGCTGTGAGGCAGTTGCTCACGAGTTCTCAGAAATACCTTCCTAGCACCTGCCGCAGGCCCCTGTGTGACTCTCTTTCTCGCAGGCATCGTGTTACAGCCTTGTCTTCACGTCCTGTGGCTGCTTTCTTGCGCACTGCAGCCACGTCTGCAACGTGCCCTCTTTGGGGCCTGCTGCACCCACCATGCACCAAGCATGAGCTGGGTGCTCAAAGAGAAGTGAGCTCCGGCAACATTCAGGAGACTGCATGAGGCAGACCCTCAGGGAGTTGGTGTTGAGGCCTCCTTCTCCCCGTCCTGTCCCCATTTCCAGTCTACAACCATGCTCTGCCAATCTCATCCCCTGAGGAGCCCCCAAACGCATTGGCAGTGCTCCAGCCCTGTCACTACCATCTCATCCCAGCCAGTGCTGCCTCTCCCAGGACAGCTGTCCCTCTTCTGCGATCACTTCATAGCTATCCATCCTCCACGTTGAGGCCAGAACCATCTATGGAATCATGAATAGCAGCCAATCACAGTGAGCCTCACTAACTTCCAGGTGCTGGTCTAAGGGCATCGTGCATATTAACCCATTTCAGCTTCTTTTTTTCGACAGAGTCTCGCTCTGTCGCCCAGGCTGGAGTGCAGTGGCACGATCTCAGCTCACTGCAAGCTCCGCCTCCTGGGCCCATGCCTCTCTCCTGCCTCAGCCTCCCGAGTAGCTGGGACCACAGGCACCCGCCACCACGCCTGGCTAATTTTTTGTATTTTTAGTAGAGATGGGGTTTTACTGTGTTTGCCAGGATGGTCTCGATCTCCTGACCTCATGATCCGCCCGCCTCGGCCTCCCAAAGTGCTGGGATTACAGGCGTGAGCCACCACGACCGGCCCAGGCTAAATTTTGTATATTTAGTAGAAATGAGGTTTCACCATGTTGGCAAAGCTGGTCTCGAACTGCTGACCTCAGGTGATGTGCCCCCCCCCCCCGCCTCTCAAAGTGCTGGGATTATAGGCATGAGCCACCATGCCCGGCCTATTTCAGCTTCTTAACCAACCCATGGCAGATGGCACAGAAGAGGAAACTGAGACCCACACAATAAGTCATGTGCTTTAAGTCCCGTATCTCAAAAGTGGCGGTAGCAAGACTTGAACCCAAGTTGTCAGACTCCAAACCACCTGCTGTGAACCACACACCATGCGCACAGGCTGTCTGGGGCTCTCTTTGCTTCCATGTCCAGCTAAAGTGGCTTTGCAGGGGCAGGATCTGTGTTTCCAAGGATCCTTCTTTCATGGGCTTCAGGTTAGTTTTGCAAGGAGAGGTTCTTGTGAGAAACCTGGACAGTGGAAGAAAAGAAGGAGCTGCTGATCTCCAAGGCAGCTGCAGCCAGGAGCACGGGAGACCTGAGATTTCCCAGGGGCTTCTCGGTGATCTCCTGACAACCACAAACCCGGCCGGAGCTTCTTCTTGAGCCCTCTGTGAAGCAGACCATGATCTTTCCTGGCAACACCTCCATCCTTCACTACCTTTGCTCCTGCAAAAGCCCTCAGTTCCTCAATTAAACCCTACAAACTTGGAGTACCTAGAGTAGCTTCTATTTCCTAAGCTCTGATCCACTGCCATCCACTATTGATGCCTGAGGCATACAGATCATTTCAACCGCCACCTCATGATTGCTCTTAGACAAGGACCAACACCCGCACCAGTCCCACACCCGCACCAGTCCTGCAGGTGCTACTTGCTCTGCTCCACGGTCCTCTCCAGCCTCCTCTCCCCATTTCCTGTCCTGCTCCCGATACCTCTCTGCTGTCCAGCTTCACCCACTTCTGAGGTCACCATGCTTCCTTGGAACATCTGTATCTGCAGTCCCTTTTGCCTGAAACTCTCTTCTCTGCCACTCAGACCAGGTAACTTCTCATCTGTCAGACTTCAGCTCAGACATCACCTCCTCCATGAAGCCATCCCTGATTCCCCAAGGGGGAATTCCTCAAGGGATGCCCTTGAGGTTTAGGGCACTGGTCACCTTGTTATTTGTGTGGTTGTGATATGGTTTGGCTGTGTCCCCACCTAAATCTCATCTTGAATTGTATTAAGATGATTAATAGTTCCCGTAATCCCCATGTGTCATGGGAGGGACCCGGTGGGAGGTAATTGAATCGTGGGAGTGTTTACCCTAATGCTGTTCTCAAGATAGTGAGTGAGTTCTCACAAGAGCTGATGGTTTTATAAGGGACTTTTCCCCTTTTTGCTCAGCACTTCTCCTTGCTGCTGCCATAGGAAGGACCTGTTTGCTTCCCCTTCCGCCATGATTGTAAGTTTCCTGAGGCCTCCCCAGATATGCTGAACTGAGGGTCAATTAAACCTCCCTTCTTTATAAATTACCCAGTCTCGGCCGTACGTGATGGCTCACGCCTGTAATCCCACCACTTTGGGAGGCTGAGGTGGGTGGATCACCTGAGGTCAGGAGTTCAAGACCAGCCTGACCAATACAGTGAAACCCCATCTCTACTAAAAACACAAAATTAGCTGGGTGTGGTGGTGCATCTGTAATCCCAGCTACTTGGAAGGCTGAGTCAGGAGAATCAGTCGAACCCAGGAGGCGGAAGGTGCAGTGAGCCGAGATCACGCATTGCACTCCAGCCTGGGCAACAAGAGTGAAACCCCATCTCAAAAAAAAAAAAAAAAATTACTCAGTCTTGGGTATGTTTTTATTAGCAGCGTAAGAACAGACTAATACAGGCTGATTCTCGAGACTGTAACTTCAGGAGAGCAGGACCATGCCTGTTGGCTGTCCATGGCTTCCCCAGCCCCGAGCACAGTGTCCCCCCATAGATTCTCATTAAGAAACCACTGATTAAGGAACAGCCCTGGGGGAAGATGGGACTGGGCCTAGATAGCCCTGAGCTAGGCAGTCTTCACCATACATGATGCCTGTAGGGAGAGAGGAGAACCTTGTGAGATTGCTCCCAGCCAGGAAATACAGGGCGTGACCATGACCCCAGCTTTGGAGTGATACAGGATGGGGCAGCTGGGGACACAGCGGGAGAGGCTGAGTGAACACTGTGTCTTCTGGCCAGGCAGGAAGCTGGATATGGAGGTAGGCCTTTGGGAAGGTTAAGAACCAACATGTATTCTTCTGTCTGCGTAACCAACACTCTCTTCATCAGGGGAACTGCTTTTTCCTACTGTGCTTTCCCACTATGGTCCTGGGACAGCTGCCAATCCCTGTGATCAGATGTCCTGGCCATGGTGTGGGGCACAAGACTCACAACCTCATGCCCTTGGCCACCATGGTTTTGGGTCTTTACAAAGGTATTTTAATGATGCAGGGAAAAGGTTACACTACTTAAGTGAAGCAGCAACACACACAATTGTACAAGTACAATGACCTCAATTGTATAAAAATATAGTGCGTTTAAAAGAGCTGGAAGGAAATATGGCTTCCCCTGAGTGTGAGATTGTGGGTAGTTTTTTTCTCTATATTTTCCAATATGTCATGCCTTACTCTGTAACCCTGGAAGAAAACATTGTTAAAAGAGGGGAAGCACACCTGAACTGCCCCTTAAGAAGTGCGTTCTGCCCATAGGTTGCCGCGGGGCTGTAAGCAAGAGAGCTGTTGGAGAGGTGACAGCCAGAGCTCCTCTGGCCGTGACAACAGAAAGGGAGAAGGTGAACACTATGAGAGAGTTCTAAAAAAGATATTTGTACAGGACATTTGACAGTTTTGTCTTCTCTTCTCAGAATGTTAACCTTTTCTTTCTTCTAGAACTTTTCCTCAGAGACTATAAACTGAATGCTTGTATCCCCAGTGTGATGGGGTTTGGAGATGAGGCTTTTGGGGAGTGACCAGGGTTAGATGCCATGAGGCCCTGGTCTGATGTGATGGGAGTGGTTCCCTTCTTTTTCTTTTGAGACAGAGTCTCGCTCTGTCGCCCAGGCTGGAGTGCAGTGGTGCTATCTCGGCTCACTGCAAGCTCCGCCTCCCGGGTTTACGCCATTCTCCTGCCTCATTCTCCCGGGAGTGGTTCCCTTCTAAGAAGAGACACCGACCAGAGCATCTGCTCGTTGATGCCCCACCTCTGTGCACACCGAGGAAAGGCTGTGTGAGCCACAGTGAGAAGGTGGCCGTCTATAAGCCAGGAAGAAGGTCTGCGCCAGAACCCGACCATCTTGGCACCTGGATCTTGGACCTCCAGCCTCCAGAATGGTGAAAATAAACATTTCTGTTGTTTAAGCCACCCAGTTTACGGTATTTTGCTACAGCAGCCCGAGTAGACTAATATAGAGACCCCCACCCAACCCTGCAACTCTCTCCACATAGTCCGGTGGGACTGAGCCTGGCTCTGTCCACGGGTGAAATGGGCACAGAGTATCGCATCCTCCCACCCCCATGAGCAGGGATGGACAAGCGTGGGTCAAAGATGGCTCAAGGATGGACACCTGACCCAGGCCAAGTTTGTCAGTCAGTGCCACTCAGTCCCAGAATTCCTTTCGGAAGTCTTGTGAGAGGCAATTCTTTCTGCTGGGGTTACTACTTGGTTTGGACATACCTGGAGCTCCAGACCACCATCTTTCTGGGAGAGTGCCTGCCTGAGAAAGGAGACAACACAGAGAAAGGCACTATTTGAACACCTGGACACAGCCTTGCCTGAATGAAGCCATCTACTCTGCACATTTCAGTTACATGAGCTAATGTTTATTTTTCTGTTGAGCTGGTTTGATTAGGTTTTCTGTCACTTGCAACCTAAAGAGTCTCACTCATACCCAAAGGCAAAACACACATAGTTGCTTTTGAAGTTGCTCCAGTAGCCACACCTCCCAGACTTGCCCTTGGTGTTCTGCAGATGGCTGTGAGCTGGCCCTCCTGTCCAACAAGTCAGGCTCCTTTGGGGGGCCTGGGGCAAATCATCACAGCTGCCCAAATTCACTCCCCAACACCTGCTACTTTTTCTTCTTCCTCTGCTCCTCCTCTCCCCTTATGTTCTTCCCCCTCTTCTTCTCTGCGGAGCCTGTCTTCTCTCTTGAGGGAGACTTGCAGACAAGTTGAGTCTGAGTGTACAATCTAGAGCCAGACATCCAAGCTATCATAAATATCAGACGTCAAGTATTCCAGCTGTATGACCTGAGCAGATTTCTTAACCTCTCTGAGTCTCAGACTTTTTTCCCATAAATAGGGATAATAAATCCTATTCACGGCCAGGCACGGTGGCTCACGCCTGTAATCCCAGCACTTTGGGAGGCGGAGGCGGGTGGATCACTTGAGGTCAGGAGTTCAAAACCAGCCTGGCCAACATGGTGAAACCCCATCTCTACTAAAATACAAAATTAGCCAGGTGTGGTGGCAGGTGCCTATAATCCCAGCTACTCAGGAGGCTGAGGCACAAGAATCGCTTGAACACGGGAGGAGGAGGTTGCAGTGAGCTGAGATGGTGCCTCTGCACTCCAGCCTGAGTGACAGAGTGAGACTTCATCTCAAAACTAATAATAATTCCTATTCATGAGGAGTTTAAGTCATGCATATGCCTGGCCCATAGGGAGTACTCATTAACATTGACTACTATTGCTAATCTTTACTTTCTCTCCCCAGTACACAGCCTAAGTCTACCACTGATGCTCTATAGCCATGGGTGACTTGGAGCACTAAAGAGGCTACCAGACCATGGCCTACTTCTTGGAAGTCGCCATGAAGTCATCTGCAGACTCTGTTAGTCGATGACTTAATTCCTCAAACAGGGCCCACCCCAATGAAATGCCTGCCTGCTCAGCCCGTTTTAAAGAATATTTACCACCATTGGCAAGGTTCAAAGCAAGGACCAGTTAATGACTACCCCTAATGGGCCTTCAATCTAAGACAAGTTTCAGCTTGCTATGGAAGGAATGGAGCTTCCCTTAGGTGAGATTGCAGCAAACAGCCTCACCTTGCAAGGAGCAGTTTGGCTGAAGGAATAAGAAACTCATGGGAGCCACCCTGTCTGTGTCCTGGGTCCCCAGGCTCAGCACTCTTAAAGCAGAAATAATGCAGTCAATGCATGGACATTTGCTACAGGTCTCTAGTAAGTCCCATCATGAATTTAGCCTGTGAATTAACTGGAACAGCCCACCCTCAATCATCACTGGGAATGCTATTGGGTTGTGATATATATTATTGAAGCTTTTTCTATTCACAGAACACTCTTCAAAAATCCTGCTATTTGTGTAAAATGCTGAACACCACATGACACTGAGGTCCCAGCCCAGCCCACGTCCTTGCATAACTGAAGATTCCCTTGAAACAGCAGGGGAGTTTGTTCAAGGCATTTGGAAGTCACAGAGTACAGGTTTGTGACTGGGGTATACAGGCCCTAGAGCTGGTCCTTCTGTAAGAAAAGGGATCTGAGTGGTGGAATTGGAGCACCTTGTCTGAATCTGACTTTTTTGTAAAGTGTACTGCATAGCCTCATTATCTGCGCAATTGTCTCCTCTCCAGGGTGAACCGTAAGCTTCTTGAGGGCAGGATGGGTCCCCTCTGAGTCCCCATATGCTTACCAGCTGAGTATTTTGGTGAACTTCTTTCATTTCCTCATCTGCTAATGGGCATCCTAATGGTTCCTGCTTCGTCAGCTGCTGAAGGGATTAGCGACCACTGCCTTCATCCAGCCTGTGCCCTGCAGGGTGTCTGAGTACTTGACATGCGTGACCTCATTTAATCTGGGCAACACCCGAACGAGATGGGTACTCCTATTATCCCCATTTTACAAATGTGGAAACTGACAGAGAGAAAGAACCTGCCCAAGGTCACAGATCTACCAAGCACTGCGGCCAGAAATGAAGCCAGGCAGTTGGTCACTTGAACCCCGCTTTCCGACCACCTGTCCCACTGCTCCCTGGTTCAATGTAGAGCAGATGTGGAGATGTCCCACGGCCTCTGCACCCAGCCGTCCATCAATGGTAGCCATCTGGCCATTATTTATGTCCTCCACAGTACTCAACACGTATCACAGGTTGTCCAATAATGTAACATTTAGTGAATGGCTTAGCGCCACTGTTCACCAAATCCTGATTGAATTCCCACAAGGCACGAGACACTCGCTATTCTAGACACAGGGAAGGAAGCAGCAAAAGACTTACAAAGCCTGTGTCCCCCTGAAGCCGCCACTGCCAGCAGCACCCAGAGAGTCAGATGTAACATCAGACATCACATCATGTCAGAAGGAGACAGGAAGAAACGTAAAGCAGCGCAAAGGGAAGGACATGGACAGGAGCTGAAAGGGGAAGAATTTAGTTTGTTTGAAATGCGTCACGTAAAATGGGAGGAGAAAGAAAAGCCCCAAAGGGAATATATTTGCAAGTTTGTCATACTTTGGTAAAATTAAATACCACCACATAGCAGTGAAAATTATACTAGGGTTTTGAAATGGCAACCAAAAGAGATGGCTGATGAGGTTGCACTGGAGGTTGGAGTGCTTATACCACATCCACTCACCCCGGCTCTCAGAGCCTAGGGCTCAGCGTGAGGACCAAGGCCAGGCCCCTGCAGGGACTCCCCACATCCTCCTCACCAGCAGCTTAGCTGACTCAGCAAGGGGCCTCTTGGATCTGTATTTTGCCTATTTTTGGGTGAGTGGTAAAAAGATCAGCACAGCCTAGAATATGAAGTCATTCATCTGTGACCAGCACACAAGAACCCATAACCCCAAGATGGAATCTCAGCAGGGTGACAGTGGAGATGCTGGACCCCAGGAACGGCAGCCAGACAGCCAGACACAGTGAGAAGCTGACCCACATAGCTGTTCACAAGCATGTGACGATGGGGACAGCTTCCCTCATTGCATATATTATGCAAAGGAGGGTGGGCGTTTCAGTGTTGTGGATAGATGAATAAGAAGAAAAGGAAAGCAAGTCTCTGTGCAATTATCTCAGACACTGAGTCACAAGCCACATGAGCCCCTGGCCTGCTGGAGGCTGACCTGTGAGCTGATGGCCTGGGCTGGTGGCCTCAGATGCTGCCTCCCGGCTTCTCTGTCTTCGAAGACTCCCAAGAGTTCAGTGGTGACTTCGTTAGCGTCCAGCTCCAGTGCTCCCGGAGGATTCAGCTGTGCAGTGTCCAGCTTGAAGTTGGCTAAGGAAATCTGCATGGAGAGCCAGGGCTGGTATTTAAAAGCAACAGAAACAGCAGTTTCTGACTCAGGACTTCCTCTTGGGCTGTAGAGAATGTTAAGATGGTCGAGGATCTCACCAGGGGTCCCCTCCCCTGATTCAGGTACCTCACCCTCCCCTTCACAAGCTGACGGGTTGAAAAGACTCCCCAAGAGGGTAAGGGCCATCCCCACCACTTGCTGTCCCAGTGATCGAGGTCCTTTTGAGCTGGCACCAAGACTGCCTGCAGAAGTCATAAGAGGAAATTGACAGAAACATAGCAAGAAAGCCCAGAGTGTTCAGAAATCATCAAAACACCCCCAAGGAAGTTGGATTTCATGTGCAACTAACAGGCCCGTCTTCGTACGCCCTGCCCTGAGGATGGAAGTGTCAGCTGCCATAGTTGAGTCCCTAAGAACGCGTCACGTTTGTCCTTTTGCCTCTAAAAGCTGAGCATGTGGCTCACTTGGCTGTCCCCCAAAGAAATCCTTCTTGACAAGAACATTCTAACTCTATTAGTGAGGCGTTTCAGCCAGGGGTTCTTGGCTCTTCCTCGCCTCGCTGGGCAGTGCACCAGGACCAGCCATGACACAGTGAGGCAGAGGGCTGAGGCTGGCGCTGGACTCTCCAGGAGCTGGTGGGGCTCCACGCAGCAGGATTTGTTGATGACATGAAAATGCTCCCCACTACCCCACAAAGGAAACATCAAGGCTCCTGTCCTAGGAGAAACCGTCTCCCAAAGTAGATGAGTAAGTTCTGCAGTTTCTAAGCCTGGCCTGGATTTAAGTCCCGGCTCCACCACATTCTTGCTGCAGACCCTTGGGCAAGTTCCTTAACCTCTCTGAGCCTCAGTTTCCTGGTGTTTAAAATGGAGATAATAATAGTACCGACCTCATATGACCTTTATGAGGACTCGTGGGATAATGCCCACTGAACTCCAGCCAGAGCCTTTCCTGTTGTAAGTGCCTCTAACTGACCATTAGCCTTACTCAGTCACCCCAGTGAGGGGCTTCCATGTTCTAGCGACTGTGCAGCTGTCATTTATCAAGCTCTCAGCAGCACCAGCAACTGTGCAAAGTGCTTTATACACATTGTTACCTCATTTAATTCTTTTTTTTTTTTTTTTTTTTGAGACATGGTCTCCCTCTGTTGCCCAGGCTAGAGTGCAGTGGTGCCCCAGCTCACCGCAGCCTTGACCTTCCAGGCTCAAGCAATCCTCCTGCCTCAGCCCCCAGAGTAGCTGGGACTACCAGCTCATACCACCATGCCTGGTTAATTTGGAGGGGAGTATTTTTGGTAGAGATGGGCAACCATGTTGCCCAGGCTGGTCTCAAACTCCTGGGCTCAAGCAATCCACCCACCTCGACTTCCTAAAGTGCTAAGATTACAGGCATGAGCCACCCAGCCTGGCTGCCTCCCTTAATTCTTACAAGGAATCATGACATAGGACTGTTATACATCAGTCAGAACGAATCTAACAGCAGATCACAGATCATGCATTAAGTGGATTGAACAGTAAAGACAATGTATCTTCTCCCAGAATGTGATGTCCGGTGTCCATGCAGTCGCAGCTGAGACCAGTGTCCCCATAAACTCTTCAGGGACCCAGGCTCTTTCCATCTCTGTGCTCCCCCATCTATGCCTCCAACTAGAGCCCTCGTGGTAACAGGGTGCTGCTGCAGTTCCAGGTATCGCATGCAGTCTGAATGACATGCTGGTGAAAGGTGTCTGCTCCTAGACATCTGTTTCTTAGGGAGTAAGCCTTTCTCCGAAGCCCATGGTATACAGGCCCTCAGGTCTCATCTGCTAGGACTGGGGCATATGCCTCGACTCGGCCCTACAGTTCACTAGAAAGAAATTAGCCAGAGCACTCATCTTCCATGGTGGGTGTTGGACTGACTTTGTAGGCGAAAAAAGAATGGGGAAAGGCAGCAGTGGACCTAGTTTTCCAAAACGCACACCCACATTTTACCAGTTGAAGCACAGAGATGAAGAGCATGCCCAGCATAACATTGCTGGCAGGTGGCAGCTGGAGTGACTCACAGCTGGAACACACAGCCTGACCACTATCTTCCTCACCTTTCCTACCTGGAGTATTTAAGAAATCCTTCTCTCCTCGAAAGTCATATTCCAACATTTTCGTTTTTGAAGTTTTGGTTTTCATCCATAGAAGAAATCCTTCCTTCCCCAAGAGTCATATTTTCCAACATGTTCTTTTTGAAGTTTTGGTTTTCATTCACAGGTGTTTAATTCATCCTGAATTGAGTGTTGAGTATGATACACCGCTGGAATCAAATTTTTTAAGGTATGGAGAAATAGTTGTCCCAGCATTATGTTTTGAATGACCCATTCTTTTCCCTTGTCTTCGAGGCCACCTGAGTCATGGAGCAAGTTTCCATTCTGTTTCATTCATCTATTTCTCTATCACTATTTCAATATCAGCCTCTCTCAATAACTAGAGCGTTGTGAACAACTCGATGTCTCGTATGCCCTCCCTGCATATTCTTCTTAGACAAATATTCTTCGGAATAATTGTCTAAATTATTCTTCATCTCTGTTTTTCCATATGAGTTTTGGAATCAGTTTGTTAAGTTTCACTAGGAATGCAACATCCTGGCTGGCCCAGGATGTGCCATGGTGTTTACAACTAATTGATCACAGCCAGTTACAGATTTATGTGTTCCTTCCCCACTCCCACTGCTTCACTTGACTGGACTTAAAAAGAGAAATGCAACATCCAAAAGTAATTGTTGCAATTTCACTGAACTTCAGTAAATGTGAATACATTCTTATCTTTATAATATTGAGTCTGACATCCATGAATATAGCCACATAGCTCCATTTATTCTGATCTTCTTTCATGTCCTTAACTAACATTTCATGATTCCTTCGATACAGGTGTCATCAATATTTTCTTAGCTATGTTCCAAAGACCCATATTGGCTTGAACAGGACCTTAACAACTGTGTGATCCAATGGCCCTACTTACAGGTGGGAGACCTAGACAGCAGTTGGCTCTCAGTAGAAGATTCCATCCAAGCGCACACAGGAATGGTGGTGAGTCACTGGGAGCTGTGGGCATGAGAGGCAGGGGTGGTGAGGGTGCAGAGGACTTCATAGACGAAGTCATCCCCAGGAATGAGCAACACCCATCAGGGCAGAGGATGGGAGGAGGCATTCAAGGTGAGGGTGCAAGGGCCTGGCGTGGGAGATCACAGGCAATGGATGAAATGAAATAAAAATGTGGCATTCTCAAATTCTAGGGAGGCAAAACTGAGTTGACAGTTAAAATCCAGGATCATGAAAGGGGGTGAATGTCACCTTTGGCCAATACAGACAGACCTTTTTATCAAATTGATGGAAATGGACAGAGAAAAGATGTGAACAGAGTTTGAGCATGTACTTATAATGACGAACATTGTCATCACTACTGAAAGACAAAAAACAATAATAATAATAATAATATGAATAGCAATCATGATGGCTAATGTTTACAAGCACTTAACATGTGCTAAGCCCTATTCTAAGCTTCTGGCAAGTATGAACTCACTTAGTCCTCATAATAATCTTGAGGTGGGCACCTTACCATCAGCGTCTTACAGATAGAGAAGCTGAGACCCAAGAAGATGGAGAACATGCCCAAGGCTACCAGCTAGTAAGAGGCAGAACTCAGGTGTGAATCAGACACACTGACTGCAGATTCTATGCCATTAACCACCAGGAACCAAAGTGAGCTGTCTGTAACTGGGAATGGGAGTTAATCTCAGGGACTCTGTTCATGACTGCTGGTCTCGTCTGCTGGGATTGGGGCATATGGGATTGAGGCCCAAACCAATCTTTTGAAAGACATGTCAAACTGACTCCCCATCAAACATGGTAGAAATAAAAGCGACTGATCACTGGAAGGCCAGTGATTATGGGACAGTCATCCCAGAGATCTCCAATCAGAGGTTTGGTGACTGCTTCCGTCTGCCTGCTATTTTCTTTCCAGAAGTTACCCTGTCTCAACAAGATGCTAATGAGTTAACTGAGGTCTGAATTGCTGATTTTTGGCTCTCCTTCCAGATACCTGTGACTTGCTTTGGCCAAGAAAATGTGCATGGAAGTGACAGGTGTCACTGTGTGACTTACCACACTCCCTTTCCCCTAATGTTGTGACTGCAAAAGTACAAATAGAAGTGGAGGCTGCCTCAGCCTGGGTGTGAGAGCTGACAGTGCTTCTTAACCCACTTGCTTGATAGAAAAGCTGGCACTAGCAGACAAACCCGAGTGACAGGAAATGTGCAGGGATGCAGAGTGGCATTGGGATAATCGAGTTCAAGGGGTTGCCCAGCTGCCAGCACCACCCCCACATGTAAGGCTAATAAAATAATTACAAAGCATGTGGATATGGTTTTCAAGGTAGTCAGAAGAAAGCAGTATGGGTGATGGAAAGGACACTGCTACCTCCAAACAGAAGCTCAGGCAATGATTCCCACCTGTGCCACTAAATCAGGCAGCACTGAACTTTATTTAAAGACCGGTGGGCTGAGCACTTGCATAGGGCACACAGAGGGAAATTCACAGAGTCCTTACAACAAGACCATAACCAAACCTACCAGACCCATTGAACTCTGTTTTTGTTCAGCAGCAAATAAGGAGTTCCAGAGATACCAGTAATGAAAGTTTCTACTTTGAGAACTCCCAAACTCTTTGAAGATGAGTCAAGGAAAGTGGGAAACAAAGTCATAGACATACAAAGATCCTTGTGGACCCCATTACATGAAGCTCACACCTCTTTTGCTTCTCCTGATTACAAAACAACCTCTACCTTATAAAATAATTTAAATATTTCAGAAATATGTAACGCAGAAGGTGAAGTCCCCAAAATCTAACCTACTAATGTGGTATGTGACACAACCACCTTTTTCAGCCAAAGTCCCCTCAGGCAATACAGTGGTTTTGTTACCAGCTGTAGAGTTTTCCATTGCAGACACAGAGAATTGATTGATTCAATTTTGTACTGTATTGGCAAATAACTGAGTGTTTGCAATTTTTTTGCTTTTCCAAATAGTGAGGCATGAACAATATTGTGCCAACTTTGATGGACCTCAAACACTTTAGAAGAGATGTCTGGTGCCACCAGAGTCCTCAGAAATGATGGTTTCTCCCACTGATGGGGCACTCAATGCATGTCTTTACATAGTTGATGCATTTAGCCCTCAACCCTATGAGTTAGGAATGGTCATTATTCCCACTTCACAGATGAGAAAACTGAGGCTCAGAAAGGCTGAGAAACATGCTCTGGGGCACAGAGCCAGTAAGTGGTGGGGCTGAGACCCGAACCCAGGCATCTGTGGATGCCTGCACTCTTCTATGTGATTGTTGCAGCAATTTGGAGAAAAGGCAAGGAGTGGGTGGAGAGTGACAGACAGAACCCGGGGAGAGGTTAGGGACAAGCCTGGACAGAAGTACAAGCATTCACAGGAGGAAAACATTAAAGTTCGCCTTCTTTTCTGGGCTGGAAAAACAGAATGCAATAAACTATTAGGCAACAAGGCAATGGCTTGCATTATGTCCCCATCAAGGAGCTTCACAAAGTCACAGCAGAGGAAAGCAGAGCCTGCTGACTTGCTGAGGGGCCCTGGGCACAGTGACAATGGAAATTAATGCCTCTTTTGCAATGCTCTGGACGTACAGGTCAGCAAAAAGGTAGGACAGCCTTGTGGTTAATGTTTCAGCCTCCAGATCTGGACGACCAAGGCCTCAGCTTTTCCTGGAGACTAGCAGCACCTTGGAAAGTGTCATCACCTCCAGATTCCTCCCCTGTTCAATGGGGATTCCAACAATGCTTGTGACCATAAGAAGGTGCATGTGCCTCCCTTGGCACTGTGCCTGGCACCCAAGAACTAGAGATACTTTTATTATTTTCTGCCACTGTTGCTCTGCCCTCTGAAAATGCTCACCAGGCCTTTTCTCCACTTCTGTGCTTGGACATAGTGACCCTGCCCTCTTGGTCATAAGCGACTGGGTTGCAGGGCCCCTCAGAGGTGGGTCAAGAGGTTGGCTCTGCCCACTCACTTGCTGTGTGACCTTGGGCAACTGTCTGAACCCCTCTGAGCCTCAGTTTCCTTATATGGAAAATGGGGGTCATATAGACCTACATCCCCCACAGGATTGAGACAAGGATCAAATGAGTAAATGCACGAACAGCTCTTAGCATGGCAGCTGGCACGTGGTCAGTAGCCTTCGATATTAACTGTTCATAATGCTCTTGATTCATTTGACTAACACTTAGTTGAGTGTATATTGAATGCCGCCAGGCAGTGTTCTAAATATTGCAGGCAAACCAGTGAACAAAACCAAAGTCCTGCCCTCAGGAAAACTTTATTCTAGGGGGAAGCGAGGGGACAACAGCTAAATCCATACCGTCAGGTGGGGAGCAGCGTAGGAAAGGCATTAAAGCAGGGTGGGACTGCTTATTTAGGGTGACTAAGAAAGGAGGTGACACTGAGCTAGTCACTCATGTTTTTGGCTCTCCTCCCAGACATCTGTGACTTGCTTTGGCCAACAAAGTGTGCATGGAAGTGACAGGTGTCACTGTGACTTGCCACACTCCCTTTCCCCTGATGCTGTGGCCGTGAAAGTGGAGATGGAGTCTGCATCAGCCTGGGTCTCAGATCCCCCTAGAATGAGGTTGGAGGTGCTGTGTGTGTGAGAGAGAAACATTTGGTGTGTCGGGCATGGAGGGCTTGGGTTGTTTGCCGCTGCAGCAAAACAGAGCCTGATACAAGTCCTGTGTTGTGAGGGAGCATTTGAGCAGAAACCTAATGGCAGTGAGGGGCAAGCCACGGGGCTGGGGTGGGGAGGGTGTCACAGGCAGTGGGAACAGCAGGTGCGCAGGCCCTGAGACACAAGCATATCTGGGGTCCTTGAGGACCAGCTAAGAGGCCCGTATGGCTGGAGCTCAAGCAGAGGAGATGTCATGAGAGAATCATACGTGTGCCGGGGAGAAGGGGACCTGATAAAATCCTTAGGCTGTTGCAAGGTCGATTGTAATGATTATTGGTGTTTGGGGAGGGGAATCTCCAAGCCAATCAGTCCCTCTCCTCCCAGACCTGTTTCCAGTACTGCACTATATATATATTTATATATTTATATATATATTTATATATTTATATATATATTTATATATATATTTATATAT
>NW_016814761.1:5381503-5459636 GCF_001698545.2 Rhinopithecus bieti | reverse complement strand
TTATATATATATATATTTATATATTTATATATATATATTTATATATATATTGTTTGAGATGGAGTCTCACTCTGTCGCCCAGGCTGGAGTGCAATGGTGCTATCTCTGCTCACTGCAAGCTCTGCCCTGGGTTTACGCCATTCTCCTGCCTAAACCTCCCGAGTAGCTGGGACTACAGGCACCCGCCATCACACCTGGCTAATTTTTTGTATTGTTAGTAGAGAAGGGGTTTTATCGTGTTAGTCAGGATGGTCTCGATCTCCTGACCTTGTGATTCGCCCACCTTGGACTCCCAAAGCCAAAACTGCATTTCCAAAAGAGCAAGGGGAAAATGTAAGAGTCAGTATGCACCCCCACCACCCCTACAGGCTGGGGTATCCTGGGCAATCCCCCAGCCCCAGTGGCCCCACGGCTCCAGGGCGCCTCATCCTTGCTGGTTGAGGAACCCAGTTGGCTTCACGCTTGGCTGCAGGCCTCGTTTGTTTGGGGCTCAGACAGACTTTCTGAGCCGCATCTGTTTACAAAGGCGACTGTTGCATGTGCCTCCCAGGGCTGCTCCGTTCGTCCAAGCATCTGTTCAACTGATTTTCTCTATTTCTCCAGTAAACAACCAGGTCAAAGGCAGGGCTCTGTCATAGTTCCACAAGTCCTGCTGCCTGTGCCAAGACCTAATAGGATGCAGAGATGGGGGGTGACCTGAGCGCAACAGAGCGTGACGCTCTGGAATCTCCAAGCGGTGTCTGAGTGCAGGCACCCACGGCACCTGGAGGTGTGGGCCAAGCTGGCCATCCTCAGGGGCCTCTGCTGCTTTGACCACCAGCATCTGCTTCCTCTCTTGCTGCAGGTGGCACCCGAGGGACACCATAAAGGACCACTCTTCACTTTCACAGTCCAGGGGGTTTCAGGGTGGGCCTGGAGCCCTCTGCCCCGCTTGCCTCCTGGAAGAAGTGCATGGCCCAGGCCCAGCCATTAAATGTATTCTCCCCACGGCTGCCCACCTTTTGTGACTGGCTTCACAGTGACCTTGTGACCCGGTTGGGCCAAGGCATGTTATCTCCAGGACTTTTAAGAGAGCCATTGAGAGAAAGGTGGGGGTCTCTCTGCCTGGATCACTGGGATGGCAGGGTGAAGGCCAGAGTTGCTGATGACCATCCTGGCCACCGTGTGGGGAGCCCGCCTGAAAACGCAGATACACAGAAGAGGGCGAAGGGCAGAGGTGGAAGGACACAGATTTCTGAAAGTAATGGTTGAGTTCCTGGATCTAGCTCACCCTGAAGTCCCTGGATTTGGAGGATAAGTACTTTCCGCTGGTTTCCTGTCCCCTGCAATCAACAGGGCCTGACTGACTCACATACACACATCAGTTGATAGATGGATAAACGTAAGGAAGTGGGCTGCGGTGGTGGAACAAAACTGGGCAGGATGGAACCTGCGAGAAGGCGAGTGTGTGGCAGAGGGCCAGGCGGTCTGAGAGTCACACATGTCTGGCAGCTTCCCGCCTCCCTTGGCATAAAAGCCAAAGTCCTCACCACAGCAATCAGTCCCTCCCAAGCCTCATCTCCTCCTTCTGCCCCTTGTGCCCCCTGTCCTAGCCACACAACTTCTATATTTCTTTTCTATGCTATGTAACAAACTGCCCCAGATTTAGCAGCTTAAAACAACACCTGTTTATAAGCTCATGGTTCTGTAGGTCAGAAGTCTAGTGCAGTGCGTCTGGGTTCTCTGCTCAGGCTGAAATCACGTATTTCCGGCTGTGTTCTTACCAGGAGCTCGGGTTCTCTTCTGAGCTCATTTCTCTAACTGCAGGATCCAGGTCCTTGTGGTCCCCATTTCCTTGGTGGCTTTCAGCTGGGGGCAGCTCTCAGCGCCTGGAGAGGCCACCTGCATTATTTGTCTCGTGGATTCCTCTATCTTCAGCCAGCAACAGCCCCTGGAATCCTTTTCGTGCTTCCAAACCCTCTGACTTCTGCGCCAGCCAGAGAGGATCCTCTGCTCTTAAAGGGCCCCTCTGATTAGATGAGGCCCATTAGGATCATCTTCATATCCTAAGATCAACCAACTTGGGACTTTCATTTCAACTTCAAACCCTTCGCAGCAGCACCTGGATTCCTATTTGGTTGGATAACCAGAGAATGAGAATCCAGAGCCAGCTCTAGAGTTCTGCCTACCAAGGCTGCCTTGGTATTCCTCAAATGCCCCAATCACGCCACCATGCAAACCTTGTGTGTGTGCTGTTCTCTCTGCCAAAAAAGCTCTTCCTGCAGCTGGCCACGTGGTTCGCACCCTCACTACGTCCCTTCCTGTATGAATGTCCAGTTCTCTGTCCAAATGTCCTCTCCTCGAGAAGCCTCCCTTGACCTCCTCAGACAAACATCACCCTGCAGCCCCTTTTTCCTGCTTGATTTTTCTCCCAGAGCTTATGTAATGTTGCATATCTACTTGCTGTCTCCCCACACTGGACCAGAAGTCCTGGGAATAGAGACTTTATTTTGTTCACAGAGCCTGGCACAAATAAGTATTTGCTGATGGAAAGAATGAATGTAGTTCTTCAATTTATTGGCAGTCTCAGTAGTCACCCTGGGGTCTTTTTCATGTTTATTCGTCAGCCCAGGCCCCAAGGAGGTAGAGTAAAGCTCAGGTGGAGAGCCTAGGCATTGGAACCAGACTGCCTGGCTTCATGTTTCATGGGCCAGCCCTTTACTTCTCAAAGTTTGTTTCTTCCTTTGCAAAATGGGTATCATATGGCTGGGCACGGTGGCTCATGCCTGTAATCCCAGCACTTTGGGAGGCCAAGGTGGGTGGATCACAAGGTCAGGATTTCGAGACCAGCCTGGTCAACATGGTGAAACTCTGTCTCTACTAAAATACAAAAATTAGCTGGGCGTGGTGGTGAGCACCTGTTGTCCCAGCTACTCAGGAGGCTGAGGCAGGAGAATCGCTTGAACCCAGGAGGCGGAGGTTGCAGTGAGCTGAGATCGTGCCATTGCACTCCAGCCTGGGCAATAGAGTGAGACTCTGTCTCAAAAAAAAAAAAAAAAAAAAAAAAAAAAAGGATCACATTAGTATGAACCTCACAAGGTGTCTGCAAGTGCTAAATAACATAATCCAGATAAAGTATCTGGCATTCAAATCAAAACCATAAGGTGGCATTGTGTCATACCCACTAAATGGGCAAAAAGTAAGAAATTATCAGGGCTTGGCAAAAATGGTGTGGTGAAAACTCTTCCACTGGGAGTGTGCATTGGTTCAACTGCCTTAGAGATTCAGTTGGCCAACTCCAATGGAGGTGAAGATGTGCGTATCCTACGTCCTGCCCAGGAGACAAGCACAGGATTCTTTATCACAGCATTGCTGGCAATTGCATCTACCAATCCATATACTGCTTACATGAAGATCTCACATTGTACACTCACAGATGCCACTAGCAACAACACGGCTTCAACCAGCTGACTACTAGGACTAGAGCAAGTACTTTACATAAATAATCCCATTTCATCTTTATTCCCATTTTACAGGTGAGAAAATGGAGGCTCAGAGAAGGATAAATCACTTCCTCAAGATCGAACAGTTAGGAAGAGGCAAAGTTCTCATTGGCATCTAGGAGTACAGGGAGAACATGGAGGGAGAGGAAGGAGAAGAGGGGGAAATGGCAGAGCAAACAAAATGCCAGCATCCACAAACCTCAGAGTGCTCTCCTCTGCAAGAAGCTCAACACTGAGCTCACCATGTGACCCGGCAATTCCACGCCGAGGTGTCTACCCAGGAGAAATAAAAACATGTATCCACACTGCAACTTGTACATGAATGTTCATAGCAGCTTTATTTACAATAACCAAAAAGTGGAAACAACCCATGTCCAGCAACTGATGAACGCATGAACTAAATGTGGTCTCTCCATGCAGTGGAATAGCATTTGACCATAACAAGGAATGAAACACAGATCCATGCTACATGGCAGCATCTTGAAAACACTACGCTCAGTGAGAGAAGTCAATCACAAAAGGCCACGTACTGTATGACTCCATTTATGTGACATGTCCAGAACAGACACACTCATAGACAGAAAGTAGATGAGTGGTTTCCAGGGGCTGGGGGAAGGGAGAATGAGGTGAGACTACTAATAAGTACAGAGTTTCTTTCCGAGGAGACAAAATGTTCCAAACTTAGATTGTGAGGACGACTGCACAACTTTTTCAATATACCAAAAACCACTGAATTGTATACTTTAAAAGAATGAATTTTATGATGTGTGAATTAGATCTCAATAAAGATGATTTTAAAATGTTTTCTGAGGGGCTGGATGCAGTGGTTCATGCCTGTAATCCCAGCACTTTGGGAGGGCGAGGTGGGTGGATCACCTGAGGCCAGAAGTTTAAGACCAGCCTGGCCAACATGGTGAAACCCTGTCTCTACTAAAAATACAAAAATTAGCCAGGTGTGGTGGCGCATGTCTGTAATCCCAGCTACTCAGGAGGCTGAGGTACGAGAATTGCTTGAACCCCGGAGGTGGAGGTTGCAGTGAGATGAGATCACATCACTGCACTCCAGCCTGGGGGACAAAGCGACACTCCATCTCAATAAATAAACAAACAAACAAACAAACAAATAAATAAATAAATAAATGTTTTCTGAGGATCCCTGGTTTTCGGAGTGTTCAGACAGTTGGTGGGGGTGGGGGACGTGTCATGAATATAAGTTTAGTGAATGCAAGCTAAGCAAGTCCAGCAACAGTTTTGTTACAGGCCTTCGCAGAGACTTCAATTTGTGGATATAACCAGTGATACTCCCAAAAGGAGTATGTACTAATACCAGATAATGCTTATTGAGTATTCACAGTGTTCTAGTCATCTACTAGCTTATTTATATGTATATTAACTAATTTACTCCTCACATTAGCCCTCTGAGATGGACACTATTATTCCACTTTACAAATGGAAAAACTGTGGCACAGAGAGGTTGAGAATCCTGCCCAAGATCACACAGCTAACAAGAGGCAAAGCCAAGATCTGAACTTAAATAGCCTTGCTCTGGATTCATGCTAGACTGCTTGTCTTGGTATAGTGTACAACATTTCCAAAACGTGTTTGACCATAGCTTGCTTGAATAGGAACAATTTCAAAACATCTGCCTTCTCTCCATCCTTGAGGTCCGCCTCCTGGAACTAGAAGCATCTCTCACTGAGACGAGTGCAACGTCTTCCCCATCTCCCCACCTCCACCCTCCCTCCCCACACTCCACTCTCCTTTTTTAACGACATCCTTCCCTTGCTTCAGACCCTCCAGTGACCTTCCACCACTCTTAGACCAGAGTTTCTCCACCTCAGCACTATTATACCCGGGATTGGCAAGTTCTCTGTGGTAGGGGCTGTCCTGTGCTTTGCAGGACTCAGGTAGCATCCCTGGCCCCTTCCCACTAGATGCCGGGAGCAACTGCCCCCAAATGGGTGGCAACCAAAAATGTCTCCCAACATTACCAAATGTCCTTTGAGGGGCAAAATCACCCCCAGCACTAAGGAATCACTGCCTTAAAACAGAGACCTGTTTCCTCACTGTGGCCGATAGACCCCCTGCCCCTCTCTCCAACAACATTGGCCTGCTCTCTGACCTTTAAGTTCTCCCAGGGAATCTCTCCGCAGGGGTTTTGCATAGCTCCTCGCTCCCTCTGCCTGGAGCTCATCCCCTCAGATCTTCTTCATAGCTAAGGCTTTAGCTCCAAGGTCCTCACCTGAGACAGGTTTCTTCTGCCCTCCTCTCTCCCACCTTCACTGCACTTTCCTGCCCAGTCACCCACTTTCCTACCACCCACATCGTTTTTCCCTCTAACACATTGTGATTGAATTTAAATTGCGTATTTTTTTTCCTTCTTTGTTTTTCTTTAGAGATGGGGTCTCCCTCTGTCACCCAAGCTGGAATGCAGTGACTTGATCATAGCTCACTGCAGCCTCAACCTCCTGGGCTCTAGTGATCCTCCTGCCTCAGCCTCCCAAGTAGCTAGGACTACTGGCATGAGCCACGATGTCCAGCTAATTTTTTAAAAAAAAATATTTTGCAGAGATGGGGTCTCAATGTGTTGCCCAGCCTGGTCTCAAACTCCTGGGCTTAAGTGATCCTCCTGCCTCAGCCTCCCAAAACGATGGGATTACAGGCATGAGCCACCACTCCTGGAATTTTTTTTTTTTTTTAATCTGCCTTCCCCAGCAATGTGTGTGCAGGAACTTGGTGATGCCAAGCTTGGCTGAATCTCCAGTACTAAGAAGGGCCCTGGGAACCATGAAGGTGCTTAAACCATTTGTTGGATGAATCATAAACCTGCCAATGTGTAAATCGGACAGCCCTTCTGGTGTGTGCCTGGGAGTGGAAGAGATAGAGATGTGGAAAGGAAAACACCTTTGGGGTTTCATCGCCTTGGGTTTGAACACTGGACATGCCTTCTGGTCCTTTGCAAAAGGGTCTCTTTCTCCCAAAACCAGTTGCCAAGAAGTCTTTAAAAAATGGAAAACAGGCCGGGCGCGGTGGCTCAAGCCTGTAATCCCAGCACTTTGGGAGGCCGAGGCGGGTGGATCACGAGGTCAGGAGATCGAGACCATCCTGGCTAACACGGTGAAACCCCGTCTCTACTAAAAATACAAAAAACTAGCCGGGCGAGGTGGCGGGCGCCTGTAGTCCCAGCTACTCAGGAGGCTGAGGCGGGAGAATGGCGGGAACCCAGGAGGCGGACCTTGCAGTGAGCCGAGATCGCGCCACTGCACTCCAACCTGGGCGACACAGCGAGACTCCGTCTCAAAAAAAAAAAAAAAAAATGGAAAACAAACAATAAAAAAGAAAAAGAAGAAGCGAAGGGAGAGAAGGAAAATTACCTTAGAGTTTTAAAAGTCTCCTTAAATCAGAGCAAGTCTCTGTTTAATGTTGACTGATTTTCAAATAAAGCAGAGATGAGGTTTTGGAGCTGGCTGGAAAACACTTGTGATGGGGTGTCTCTAGGTCAGGGCCTCAGGATTCCAACCAAGGGGGAGGGTGGAGGAGAGCAATTAGCAGCTCAGCGAGGGTGTGAGGAGGAAAGAAATAAAAAGCAGAGAGGATGAGTCAGGCTGGGCTGTGGCATATAGCCACCCTGCGTGCTAGCAAGCAGAAAGCGAACCAGGTCGGGGAACCTCCCCTGCAAATGCCCAGGGCGACTCAGGGCAGCAGAGGGAAGCTGCTTTTTCTAAAGCCCTCCTCAGCTTTCTCTGTCTAGGTCAGTAGTCTGTGAAGGGATTTTGCAGGCTGTAGGGATTTTGCTAAGCGTGACTTAGCCTCCAGGGCTTGGCTGCTACTTCAGTGAATGAGAGGCTGAGGCTGAGGCTAGCTCTGAAGTTCTCAACCTGGAAGCCCCAGCCACAGAAGTTCTGGAAGGTTATAATGGAGGTTCTAAATATTTTAAACCTAGGCTGGGCATGGTGGCTCATGCCTGTAATCCCAGCACTTTGGGAGGCCGAGGTAGGCAGATCACCTGAGGTCAGGAGTTCAAGACTAGCCTGGCCAACATGGCAAAACCCCATCTCTACTAAAAATACAAAAATTAGTCAGGTATGGTGGTGGGTACCTGTAATCTCAGCTACACAGGAAGCTGAGTCAGAAGAATCACTTGAACCAGGAGGCAGAGGTTGCAGTGAGCCGAGATCACACCGCACTCCAGCCTGGGTGACAGGGCAGGACTCCGCCTAAAAATAAAAAATAAATATTTCAAACCACCTATGAAATATTTTTATGAAAAAAAATCAAACCAGAAACAGCTAAGCCTCCAAATTCAACCCTCAATTTATAAGAAATATCTGAAACAGAAAAACATAGTAAATGATATCATAGGGATGCAATCCCCAAACTCCCAATTGCACAAAACTCTCTGGGACGAATGACTCAGTTTCTTCAACAAGTAAATTGCAAGGAAAGAAAAGTGGAGAAGAACCTACAGAATTAAGGAGGCTTAAGAGTCATATCAACCAACAGCCATGTGTGGATGGACCTTATTCACATCTCGATGAAAACAAACTAAACAAACATAACAAATGCCGCATGGTCTCGCTTATAAGTGAAATCTAAAAGAGTCAAACTCATAGAAGTTAGAGTAGCATGGTGGGCAACAGAGGGGGGCTAGGAGACTGGGGAGATAGGGGTCAAAAGATATAAAATTCCAGTTAGACAGGCTGAATAAGGTCAAGAGATCTATTGTACACCATGGTGCCTACAGTTCATGACAAGGTATTGCATTCTTGAAAATCGCTGCAAGTAGATTTTAGGACTACCTGTGTGTGTTCTGTGATAAGTATGTGATGCTAAGGTGTATGTTCATTAGCTTGATTTAGCTAATTAAGCTAAATATGGATACAGATTTCAAAACAACATGTTGTATAGGATAGATATATACAATTTTTATTTGTCAATTAAAAATAGATAATTTTTTTAAATGAGAAGAAAACAATTGCTGAAAAAATTGGGGCAATTTCAACAGACAGAATACTTGGTGATGTTGAAGAATGATTGTTAACATACATTTTAGTATGATAACGGAATTATAATGTGTTTAAGAGTCCTTATTTTTTAGAAACATGCTGAAACACTTATTAATAAAATAATATGATTCTTGGGATTGGTTTCAAAATAACCTGGTGTGAGGGTAGAGAAGGGGGTGGACGCAGGTGAAAAAATGTTGGCCATGAGTTGACAGTCATGGAAGCTGGTGTTGGGTCCACGGTAGTGCATGACAGCACTCTCTAAAAATAAGTGAACATCCTGCTTTTGTTAATAAGATGACCCATAGGCTTGCAAATATTTTGGTGTCTTCTTAACATTAGATTTAATTTTATTTTATTGATCTGCTTTATGTCACATCCTGGTACATGATCACTGGCTACAAGAACAAGCAAATTAATTCATCAATACTAAGTTACCTTGACTTTGAGGCAATATCGTACAGCGGCTTAGATCAAAGAAACCCTTCCTGTCAGCACCTTGTCACTTGCATCTCTATGAAACCCAGCAATTTCTATACTTCTCAGTACCCAACTTTCTCTGCTGTAAAATGGAAGGGGGTAAATGAGATTTTGTGCATGAAGTACTGGGCCCAGTGTCTGACTGTCAGCAAACCTCAGTTCCTATTATTATCAGAGGCAGTAATACCAGTCTGCAGAGTGAGGTCTTACTCTAGACACGTTGCTAATTTAGGCATGAATAGAAAAATGCCTGGGATAAAATACAAGGAATAGGTAACACAGGTAACTGCATGGGGAATCATTCACTCAATCATTCCATGTGCCATGTGGAACTGTGGGCACATGGTAACCAGGAGTCAAGACACAGGGGTGTGGCCCAGGGAGATGTTCAGAGGGCGATCTGAAGGCTGCAGGAGTTAGCCAGGTTGGATTTGGGAGGGGAAGGGAAGAGAGTAGGGAAAGAAAAAGGACAAGGAGTCCCAAGCTGCTAAGGGAAAGGCAAGTGCAAAGGCCTTAGAGCAGGAAGGAACCATTCCAGGATCCAAAGGTTACAGCGTAAAGAGCAGACCGGACCAGAAGCAGTGGTTCACACCTGTAATTCTAACACACTGGGAGACTGAGGTAGGAGGATCAATTGAGCCCAGGAGGTCACGGCTGCAGTGAGCTATGATAACGCCACTGCACTCCAGCTTAGGTGACAGAGGGAGATCCTATCTCAAAAAAAAAAAAAAAGGCAGGAACCATTGAGGTGGAGCCAGTGCAGCTGCAGTGATGGGGAGCAGGGAGGTCTCTTCCTCTTTCACTCACACCTCACACACTTCTGAATTATGTCAATATCTTATGAGAAGCAGGTAGCAGTCTTATAATTTTTTTAAAGCTAAAAAATGCAAAGCAAAAATGGCTGTAAACCCTCAAGAAGTAAAGAAAATACTATGGCATTTTGGCATTTTCTCTACTTTTTGTCTAACAAGAATGTACAATAATTTTCTTTTTTTTTTCTTTTTTTGAGACAAGATCTGCTCTGTGACCCAGTCTGGAGTGGCAGTGGCATGAACCTCAGCTCACTCTAAACTCCGCCTCCAGGACTCAAGCAATCCTTCCACCTCAGGCCACCACACCTGGCTAATTTTTGTATTTTTTGTAGAGACGTGGTTTCACCATGTTGCCCCAGCTGGTCTCAAACTCCTAAGTTCAAGTGATCTGCCCGCCTCGGCCTCCCAAAGTGCTGGGGTTACAGGCATGAGCCACCGCACCCTGCCATGAATCTACAAAATGTTAAAATTCACTTACATTTGCTAAAGAAGCCACCTTGTTTAAATGTAAGAAGTATGCTATCCTCTCCTGTCTGGTTTGTTGAAAGGGCCTCCCCATCCTTGCCTCCCTTCTTTCCCTTTTGGATGTGTTAGAGGTGGAACAGATCTTTGCACCTAATTTAAACAATACTCCTTTCCAGCCTGCACAAAGGTTTTGGCCCTCCACGGTGTTGCCAGGACTGAGTCTGCGTTTGGAGGAAACACGGCTAGTAGGGTTTGGGGGGAAGCTTCCTGGCCCATAGGGAGAACTCAGTATTGAGACTGCCCTGCAAGTTGGCATTTGTCAGTTTCATTTGCAATGTGTTGCTAGGAGCAGAATATGTTTTTCTGGTTCCTGCTCACAGCCTGGGGCTGGGACTGTTGACTTTGATGTGAAGGTGGTGCACACAGCTGCTGGGGGAGGGCCTGCAAGTCCTGCGGTGGAGCAGGATACCTGCAGGGCACAGGCAGAGCCATAGCTGCTGGAGGGTGAGCTGCCCCTCCTGCTTTTGTCAGCGCAGTGGGAACCCCAGCCAAGTCCTTTCAAGTTGCACCTTGCGGTTTCTCCTCTCAGGAATGCCAGTTTTATTACGGGTTTGTTCACTTCACTGTTTTGATCCTCTCCTTGTGCCCCCACCCAGCTCAGGACCTTTCCCTCTGTGTCAGATCTAGCAAGGTTGCTGGCTTCTGGTTGAGTCTCATGCACAGGCTCTGTCCTCAGGGGACAGGGAAAAGTGGACAGAAATGTTTCTAGTCCCAAAAGAGAGGCACCTTCCAGCAGACAAGCCTTGACGGTGTCATTGACCTCCCAGCCTGCAAGAGCCTTTCATTTGTTTGTTCCTTTTTGGGGATGATGCATGAGAACCCACCTGCCACAACACCCTCATTTCAAAGATGAGAGAACTAAGATTACCGCCAAAGAAACTCCCACAGAATGATGACACACTCCGAGCCAGATCCCCAACAGGTACCTCATATCCAAGTGGTTAAGAGCATGAATTTGGAGACAAGGTTTAACTCTCAGCTCTATCATTTACTGGAGGTCCGATCTTGCACAAATGGATTAATTTATCCAAACCTCAGTATCTTCATGTGTGAACTGGGTGTACTATTTTTCACCTCTTAAAGTCATTGATTTATTTTAAGTGCATTTCTTACCCTGCCAACTTAATTATGTAAGAGTACATCTGGCCAAGTGCAGTGGCTCACGCCCGTAATCCCAACACTTTGGGAGGGTGAGGTGGATGGATCAACTAAGGTCAGGAGTTCAAGACCAGCCTGGCCAACAAGGTGAAACCCCATCTCTACTAAAAAATACAAAAACCTAGCCGGGTGTGATGGCACTCGCCTGTAATCCCAGTACTCAGGAGGCTGAGGCAGGAGAATTACTTGAACCCAGGAGGTAGAGATTGCAGTGAGCTGAGACTGTGCCACTCCAGTCCAGCCTGGGAAACGAGCGAAACTCCGTCTCAAAAAAAAAAAAGAGTTCACCTGATTGTCCTTAGTTCTCCCCTCCTTCTAGGCTCTGAAATCCCTAAAAGGAAGGGGTTTACCTGCTTTGTTCACAGTTGTGTCCTCAGTAATAAACCTTGCCTGGTGCAAGGTAGGCAGGGAGGAAGTATTTGTGATAACAGCAATGTAAGGCCATCAACACAGGCAACCACCCCAGTGAACGGGGGAGTCCACTATTTATGAAGGTAAACCAGTTTTAGTTGGAAAACTATCAAATTACCAGGAACAAAACAGTTCTCCCGAGTGGCTCTTCTGGGGCCAAGCCCCCAGCACCCCACCCATGCAGGACCAGGCCCCCAAAGGCCTTGGAGCCGCCTTGTTCCAGGGTCTTGCTCCTCTGTCCTCTCCTCCCCAAAGTCAGGACTCCTTTCCTGGGGCTTCAGAATTTCTATCTTCTGCTCCAGAAGGCTTGGAGCAAGAGGGGGAAAGGCACCACTCACCAAGTCTGCGAGGGGACAACATAGTAAAGAGGGAGAGGAGCTAGATAAAATACAAGATGCCAGTTAAGTTTGAATTTCACATAAATAATGAAATAACGTTCCTTTCTCTGCCATCGTGGTGTGTGCTTGACTCCGCTTCTCGCCATGTCTTCTCACAAGACTTTCAGGATTAAGCAATTCCTGTCCGAGAAATAAAAGCAAAATCGTCCCATTCCCCAGTGGATTCAGATGAAAACTGGTAATAAAAACAGATACAACTCCAAAAGGAGACACTGGAGAAGAACCAAGCTGGGCCTATAACGAATTGCACTTGAGATGGCACACATATTTATACTGCCTGAAGGTCACAGTCATGTTACCACATCAAGGTGAAAATGTCGCCACTCTCTGGAGAGTTGGGACATGTTTTATTGGGAATATATTTTCTCTCTCTGAACCTGTTATGAATGCGTTGGTTGGCTGGGTTCAGTAACAAATATGTGCGCCCTTTCATTTAAAAAAACAAAAGAACTTTTTTTTTTTTTTTTTTTTTAGAAGGGATCTCCCTGTGTTGCCCAACCTGGAGTACAATGGCTATTCACAGGCACAATCCTAGCGCATAGCAGCCTCCAACTCCTGGAGCCTCTAAATCCATCCTCCTGCCTCAGCCCCCCTAGTAGCTGGGATTACAGGTGAGCACCACTGTGCATGGCTATGAAATAACTTTCTAGTGAAAGTATATACCAAACATTATATGATACGTAGTTAACCTAAAAAAAAAAAAAGTATTTGTTGTTTATCTGAAATTCTAATTTAACTGGTTGTCCTGCATTTTCATTTGCTAAATTGGTCTGCCCTACAGAGTGGGAGGGCTGGGATTTTAACCCAGGCCTGTCTGCTCTAAGCAGACCTTTCCTGGCTCCTGCAAAATTAGGATGACACATTAGGAACTTCCTGGTGGTTCTTTTTTTTTGTTTATTTTTTATTTTTTTTTTTTTTTTTTTGAAAGAGGGAGTCCTCGCTCTGTCACCCAAGGCTGGAGTGGCAGTGGCCCAGATCTTCAAGGCCTCACTGCAAGCTCGCGCCCTCCCGGGTTTAGCGCCATTCTCAAACTGGCTCAGCCTAACCGAGTAGGCCTGGGACTACAGGCGCCCGCCACCTCCGCCCGGCTAGTTTTTTTGTATTTTTTTAGTAGAGAGCGGGGCGTTTCACCGTGTTAGCCAGGATGGTCTCGGCCTCCCAAAGTGCTGGGGTTCTTAAGGGAATTAGAAGAGGGACCTGAGTGCAAAGGGCTTTGGAGGCTTTCAACTGCTATGAAACGTTAGTAAGGACAGAGATTGCACTTGCCTCAATCACAGCTGAACCCAGTGCCGAGAGCTGTTATCCCATACAGTTGGATCTTCATCGTTATGTGTTTTAACGAAAAATCGCTGATATTGCTGTCCCTAAACAGCCCACCCCCAAAATAATTAAATCATCTTAAGGGACTCTGGGTCCAATATCCGCAGCAGGCCACACAAACATCTCTCAGCTCAGCCACGCGGAGCCGACGTCTTCGCGACCCAAGCTCAGGGAGGCGCCCGCCTCAGGGCCTCGCAGGTGAGACCGTGCCTGAGAGCCCTGCGCTTGCGCACTCCACGCCCTGAACTACGCAAAGGCCTGTCCAGCCCCGCCTCTGGGTGTCGGGTGTGCGCACGCGCTGGCCGCTCAGAACGCGCGGGAAAGGCACGCAGCGACGCCCCAAAGGCGCAGCCCGGGACAGGGGCTTCTGGAGCTTCTGGCAGCCCACCACCCTCATGGCCTTTGCACCTATGGGGCCCGAGGCCTCGTTCTTCGAGGTTTTAGACCGACACAGGGAGTCCCTGCTGGCTGCCCTGAGGAGAGGTGGCCAGGAGCCCCGCAGTGGGGGAAGCCGCCTGGCCTCCAGGTACAGGAGCTGGTGCTGAGGCGCGAGGCAGCCACTCTGTAGAGAAGTCGGGCATTCTTCCCGGCGCCGGGCTGCCTCCTGGTGTTGAGGCTGAGGAGGAACCCGTTGGAGGGCCAGCCTGGAACCCCCAAAAAATCCTTCCTAAGTACCCGCCACCTGCTTTGAACCCTTATTTTGAACTCAAAAAGAAAGCCAGGTGTCAACCGCCCTTTTGTGGCTTCCAGGATGTTCCCTTCTAGAATGTTCCAGGAGGCTCTCTGCAGCTGGGTTGGAAGATTTCCTAAAGATCCTTTATAGGTTGGGGAGTTTGGGGTACAGTTAGCTTTGTATTTTTTAAACGTTTTTTCAGATAAAATTTTAGGTTAAACTTTAAGGTTTTTTTGTTTTGTTTTGTTTGAGAAAGAAAATGAGTGTTGTATGTCTTCTCTCAGTAAGCGAATGGTTTTCTCAGAATTAACAAGGACATCAACACATTTTAAGTGGTTTATAATAAGACAACATGTTTTATTGTTTTGGAAGTGGAGACAAAGTATATATTTTAAATTATGTATTTAAAATCAATTACAGGGGCCGGGCGCGGTGGCTCAAACCTGTCATCCCAGTACTTTGGGAGGCCGAGACGGGCGGATCACGAGGTCAGGAGATCGAGACCATCCTGGCTAAACGGTGAAACCCCGTCTCTACTAAAAAATGCAAAAAACTAGCCGGGCGAAGTGGCGGGCGCCTGTAGTCCCAGCTACTCGGGAGGCTGAGGCAGGAGAATGGCGTAAACCCGGGAGGCGGAGCTTGCAGTGAGCTGAGATCCAGCCACTGCACTCCAGCCTGGGGGGCAGAGCGAGACTCCGTCAGAAAATAAAAAAATAAATAAAATAAAATAAAATAAAATACAGGAACCCTTCAGCTACCCATGTTGGAATTAACAACGGAAAACATGGTTACGTGATTGACCACTTTCACTTAAAAATACTTTGTTTTGTTTCCTTGACCTGCTTTCTTGGTTGATTGCTCAGCAAAGTTTTCAGCCTTTTATTTTAAGCCCAAACCAACCACCAAAAAATCTGAAAACCTACAAGCAAACCAATTTTGCAAAAGAATTTAGTTTGAGGGAGAACTTAGGAGAGTGAGGGAAAAGGAGAGTGGCAAGTCCCTTGTTAATAGCGCAGACGTAGATGAATCTGATTGTATCTTAAAGTTGGTTACAGTATTATCCTGCAATACTTTGTTTCTCCAAACTAGGAAAAATGAGTATTTGGGTCAGTTGTTACCTCCCAATATTAGAATAGACTAAAAGTTTTAAAATTCATTTTCTGATACACAAGTTTTCAGTAAAAACTCTGAAGTTCCTGTGGAAATTAAAGCTCTCAACATTTTGCCTATTTTCTAGAATGCATTTGATTTCTCTTCCTAGACAATAAGCTAATGGTGTTTATAACAGAATAACATTTTTTGAAGCTGATGGCTTGTGAAATTAACAGTCAGCTGACAGAAAACTGGGCTTAGTCTTCGCATTTTGCTGTAGAGTGGCGTAATCGCTGCCAAGTCACCGTTTGTTGCAGAACTCACACTTCATTCTTTTCTTCTTTTTTTTTTTTTTTTTTTTTTTCTTTTGAGACGGAGTCTCGCTCTGTCGCCCAGGCTGGAGTGCAGTGGCGCAATCTCGGCTCACTGCAAGCTCCGCCTCCCAGGGTTCACGCCATTCTCCTGCCTCAGCCTCCTGAGTAGCTGGGACTACAGGCGCCCGCCACCACGCCCAGCTTGTGTGTGTGTGTGTGTGTGTGTGTGCGTATGTGTGTGTGTGTATTTTTAGTAGAGACAGGGTTTCACCGTGTTAGCCAGGATGGTCTCAATCTTCTGACCTCGTGATCTGCCTGCCTCGGCCTCCCAATGTGCTGGGATTACAGGCGTAAGCCACCGCGCATTCTTTCCAGGGTAGTAATTAAATTTCTGTTTTGTATCACTAAATTTCAGAAGAGCCGATTTTAAGGCTTGAGATTAACTAGGGTAATGTGCGACCACAAAAGGTGTTTCTTTTGAAACTTTTGCATTGCATTTTTGGGAAAGAAATTCAACGCCAATATTGTATCACTTTTTAATTAAAATATCAGTAGTATGTCAAGTCAAGTTTGTATTAAAGTTCAGCTAGATTACGGTAGGTTAATATGAAGTGTAGATAAAAATATAGTTGTAAATGTAGTCATTAATGTAAAAGGAAGACCTTCAATTGGTAATTGCTTGAGAAGTAAAATTACAAGCAAATGAAATTTATTTGTAAATACAGTTGCTTTAATGCAGTAGTAAAGGTTTAATGGGAGAGATAATTATTGACATGGATTACCTAGTCTTTCTCTTTTTTAAAAAATCCCTTCCCAATTACCTAGTCTTAAAAAAGAATAAAATAAAAAGTTACTTTAATATTGATCTGGGAAAATCTTACATATTATAAAGTCAAAATGCATGATTAAGATGGAATCATGCTGTGTTTATTGTTTCAGTTCTGAGGTTCTTGTATCTATAGAAAATATTATCCAAGACATAATCACAAGCTTGGCAAGAAACGAAGCACCTGCATTCACGATAGACAACAGATCAAGCTGGGAAAACATAAAGTAGGCATTTTGCATTTTTATTTTTTAAATGCAGTATCTATGTCATTATTCGAATTATTTGAGTTAGAGTTCTGGTCATTTTTTTTTTTCATTTTATTGCCATTACCTTGCCAAAAAAAAGGATTTAGGAAGTTTACATAATACATACCATACAGAGAGGTGATGTAAACTAGAAGTAGGTGTGAAAGATGAGGCAAAGGGAAAATAATGCTAGCACCAACAGAATGGAGCACCAGAAGATGTTAGAATTCCAAATGCATGTGATAAAGTCTCATAATTTTTCTAAAAATAGACACTAAACTTGGAGCTATGCTTTCTAGCAGACAGAGGGGGAGATGTCATGGGTGCAATTCTCATATATACCACAAAAGCAAACCACTTGCTCACGGGAAGTATAACCAATCCTGATACCAGACCAAAATAAAAGTATCCTGAACATATAGCACATTTAAGGCTTTCTCCTGACAGACCTTCTAACCCTGCTAAGTCATGTGTCCAAAAAGGGTAAAATCAGCAAACAGCTCTATCAGAATTATTGAACCTGGTTATACAGGTTTTTTCAGCCTCTCATATTTTGTACGAGGTACAGAAACAAAATGAAAGGAATTTTGAGTCTCCTTCCTCACTATTGTTTTATGATCTATATAAGTAATATAAGCTGTATACTTTTCAGTCATGTTTTGAAAGATGGATTTTACCTAGCTTTGAAGCAGCTTACACCTGACATATCCACCTGGTGCCTTCTGCCACCTTTAGGGGAGGTTTGGCAGTTCAGCTTAACAACCTAATAAAATTGCTATTTTATGTAAAGTAATTTTGCAGGTAAACTAGAAATGAAACATTTCAAAGCTTATTAAATTGAGTAAAATTATTAAATGAGTAGATTATTAAAATGAGTAAAGTACTAATTGTGAAGTATTTGAAAACGTTTTACATACACTAAAAATGTCTTCCCAGGAAAAAACTATGCACACACACACACAAACACACTCCCACACCCCCTAATCAAAGGTATTAGCTCATTTATGTTAAATGGTTTATCTTGGTGCCTCTGTATGTCACAAATCTAATTTCCTAGTTATCACCTGGAATGATCTATGCTTTCAAACCAGTTGATCCTAAGCTTCAGTGCTTAAATTGAGAAGAAGTGTGGGTTTTAAAGACCATAAGTATATATCGTTTGGTGTTTAGAAGTTGTCTTTTTCACTTTATTCCTTTGCTTTAAACAAAACGACAGGTTTGAAGATTCTGTAGGTCTTCAGATGGTATCCCATTGCACCACAAGAAAGATCAAAAGTGATTCACCAAAATCAGTTAAAAAATTTGGTAAGTTAATTGTTCTTAGCTTTTGGTAATAAAGGATAAATAAATTTTGTTATCTTCTTAATTTTATTTGTTCCAAGTTAAATAATTTTACTTGTTTTAATAGACCACTTTTGTACATAAAATAAATTTCTAGAATTTTCATTGTCAATAACTACGGAAGTAGGTTATCAACATAAATATATTTTTCAAGGTATATGGTTCAGTGCAAAGTCATCCTCTTAGTTTTGCTGTCCATAGAGCAATTAATTTTAACTGATTCCTCAGGTAATTGTTCTGTACTTAACCCTCCCATTTCGGAAAGATAATTTTTTAAATGTTAACTGAAGTTAAGTTAAAATCCTTGATAGCAGTATCTTTTGAATCAATAAGAGAAATGATGAGCAACTTATTTGTTGAATCTTATTTTCCAGCTCTAATCCTTAAAATATTGTCCATGATTTATAAGTTAGTACAGAGCAACACTTATGCAACCAAAAGGTAAATATATTGTTCTAGTAAATTACTCTTTAAAATGTAATGTGAGAATTACTTGGATTAACTTTTATTATATACTTGGAAAAGTTACATAAGACTAAACTATGGCTCATAATTTACTTTTTTTACATGTTGTGTTTTCATCCAGTTAAAGCTTTCTTCGGTTAACACTCTAATACTTGTCATATTCAAAGGGAATATGGTTAATTAAAAATATGTATTTTAAATTTTCACAGAGACATATATTACACTGACAGCCAACTCTTTGGCAACCAGACTGTTGTGGACAATATTATCAATGACATTTCTTGTATGTTAAAAGTGTCAAGGAGGAGTCTGCATATAGTAAGTAGTACCTAATACAAAATATTTTATTTTAAAACAAAATGCTTGCATAAAACATAATTTTAAAACATAATATAGCCTTGATATTATTTGATGCTGCATTTTTCTCACTATAAATTTAAATAATAGATTCTCAATATATTCCTTTGGGTGAATGGACCAAACTGATGAATTACCAAATATTTTTAATTCCTAAATACCTTTACATATTTTCTCTTTCGTCTCTTAAATTTCTTTTTTTTTTTTTTGTTGAGACGGAGTCTCGCTCTGTCGCCCAGGCTGGAGTGCAGTGGCCGGATCTCAGCTCACTGCAAGCTCCGCCTCCAGGGTTTACGCCATTCTCCTGCCTCAGCCTCCGGAGTAGCTGGGACTACAGGTGCCCGCCACCTCGCCCGGCTAGATATTTGTATTTTTTAGTAGAGACGGGGTTTCACCGTGTTAGCCAGGATGGTCTCGATCTCCTGACCTCGTCATCCGCCCGTCTCAGCCTCCCAAAGTGCTGGGATTACAGGCTTGAGCCACCGCGCCCGGCCTCGTCTCTTAAATTTCAACCCAAGTGAAAATACCAATAATTTAGTAGATGAACACGAGGAGTGACTTAATAGCGTAAAACGTATTCGTGAAACAGGTTTCAAATATGTCTATTATTTTTTGCAGTTATCTACATCAAAAGGTTTAATTGCTGGCAACTTAAGGTATATCGAGGAAGATGGCACCAAAGTGAATTGTACCTGTGGTGCAACAGTAAGAAGCATCATCGATGTTTTCACAGCTTTAACTCTTTTAGCTCCTTCAGTTTTGAAGCCTAATTGTATTTCTTGGTTTGTTATGTAACCTAGAGCTTAAGATTTCAAAATAAAACTGAAAGATGAATAGGAATATGCTTTACAGTACTGTACATTACATAGTTTCAAAATATGCTAATTGTCAAATGTCAGAATGAAATAAGCATACATATACAACTCTTTAAAAATGCACCATTTTCAGATAAAGTGTAGCTTGATCATTTTAGCGTGGTTATTTAGTAATCTTCATTAAATGTTCTGGTTCTGAAAGCGATATTTTTAATACTGAACTATTTGCTGGGCTTAGATACAAAGAGAGTCTACAATACTAAAGTTAGTACCCCTGTTGGGAGAATTGCTGTGAGTCATGTGCCGGTTTTCTCACTGAGGGGTAAAGCTGTTTTCTACTATTTTTTCACAGAGGAATAAGCCTCTGATGACTGGTATGGTCAAAGAAAATAAAACAGAGGGCTTTGTGATAAACTAAAAAATGTGGTTTTTTGCTTTTATGTGAGATAAAACTGTTTTCTTTTGTTTGTTTGTTTTTGTTTTTTTAAAAGGCTGTTGCTGTGCCATCTAATATTCAAGGAATTCGGAGTATCCTTTAAGTGGGAAAACTATTTAAACTTTTGGAATGTTCATTCATTCATTCATTCCTTTGGTAAGCCAAGCCTTCATAATGTGTAAGGAACAACTTAGACCCTATAGCAGTCAAGATGAACACACCATGGTCCTTTCTTTAGGACTCTTTTAGGAGCTCACCATCTAGTGGAAGAGACAGATATCTGAATATATGAATAGATATGTTTATATGTTTGAAGGTACAAATGAAAATGTTGTATTTATAGCTGCTTTTGAATTATCTATATGGCACCTTAATTTAGTTGGTGATTAAACTGAAATACTCTTGCTTTCAAATTATCAGCCTTAACTTCACAGATTTAGTTACAGATGCAAAGTTTGTATTAATTGTAGAAAAAGATGCAACATTTCAGCGGCTCCTAGATGACAACTTTTGCAACAAATTGTCTCCATGCATCATGATTACGGTATATTATCTAACTTTACTATAATTCCAATACTAATATATACTGTTATGGTGATTGGTAAGAGGATTTACAATATTATCTACACAATGTCCTGTTTTCAATATAATGCATCCTTTGGAATCATAGAACAGAAATTTCCAAGGTATTTATTTAAACATCCTCAAAGCTGGCTGTCACCTCAAGTTCATTTTTTTTTTAATAGAGACAGGGTTTCGCTCTGTTGCCCAGGCCAAAGTCCCATGGCATGATCATAGAGTGCTGTAACCTTGATAAGTTCATGTTTCTAAAACCACACTCAAAAGCTTTCTTCCTTGAAGAGCTGAGTGTTCCTGCCACTTGTCCTGTGGCTATCAATGCAGATACTGCAATGAGGTCCACACGTCAGTCAGTTTGACTTACTGCTCACATCCCATGGTCACCAAGTCCTTTTGAATTGGCCTTGGGAATCTCTTTCATTTCAGCCCTTTCCCCTTAATCCTTCCCCTTTCATTCTGACACAAGACCACCACCTGGTAGCCTCCAGACAGGCCCCCGACTTCAATTATCTCTCACTCTAACTAACTGATTCCCTGCCACACCAGACTTGTCATTTCCCTCCTCGCCAGTTCAAAAACTTTTGGTTTTGTCTGATACTTCTGCTCTAAATCTGGATGCCTCTGTGGAAATGGTCAGCCCTCCTAAGACTCCATTCCGCCTCCTCTCCAGGGCAGCGCTCCTCACTGCCTCCATAAACATCCCTCACAAACGCCTCTCAAGAAGGGGCTGGGACTCGAGGGCCATATTAGGAAGAGCCATTTTCCACCAGGTCCTTTAATACTATTTGACTCCTCTACTGTGTTCATGTGCTATTATTTTTCCCAAAGAACATTGTGAAAATACACTAAGTACCCATGATGAGCTAGGAGCCCTGCTAAGCACTTGACGTAGTGAGAGTTCACATTTACTGGTGTTTATCATATATCAACTTGTAAAGGCTCTCAACGGCCTTAGGAGGTAGGTACTAACATCATCGTCACCTTAATAATGGGGTACTGGAATGCAGGAAGGTATTTTTACCACATCTGGATGGCTATTCAAAACCAGGACTGGATTTGAATAGTTGGAACTCCATGTTACTATAATGCCATCACTCGGTGTGACAGGCATATTTATGCTGATTTTATAGATAAAGCCATGGCCTAAAGAGACTAAGAAACTTGCCCAACATCACACCACTGATGATGGGCAGAGAGGGAATTCAAACTCGCAGCGGTAACCCAAAGCCCATTCTGAATCTCTAGGGCTACTCTGCGCTCTTCCTCTGCTCCGTTTCATTTGGCTTTCTGCTTTTCTCTAACATTGTTGTAACACTCTTCAATTTACTTTTCTACATAATTATTATTTTAATGACTTCATAATATTATCCCACCAGTTAAGTTTTATTAAACCCTAAATAATCCTATAATAATCTCATATGTTGTCACAGAGCCCCAAACCACAGAGTGGTTTTGTTACTCATTCATGTTCATGCTGCTAAGAAGTAGCAGAGCTGAGATGCGAGCTCAGGCTGCCTGGCCCTGCAACTGGTGCAGATCACCACTGCACTGTGCTGCCTCTCCACATCCCTGTTGTTAGATATTTTGGCTATTTATTATTAGTTTTTGCCATTTTAAATAACACTTCAGTGAGCATCTTTAAATATGTAGGGTGTTTATTTCTGTTTTTGCTGAAATATTTCCCTAGGATCATTTCCTAGGACTGGCATAATTCCCAGTCCTTCACTCTGTTTGTATATAATGTACATTTTTTTTCACAGTCAACACCAGTCTTTCAGCACCTGAAATCCAAGGTAGGAAGATGTAACCTTTTTTTTTTTTTTTTTTCGGTGCTGTGGCTCAGATATGAACCAGGGTTGCTGTGGCCACATGCAGAGTACTAACCATTGTATGAGCATAACCTGTAATTTTTAAATTATTATTGGTAGTAGTAATATTTTGAGATAGAGTTTCATCCTTTTTGCCCAGGCTGGAGTGCAATGGCATGATCTCAGCTCATTGCAACTTCTGCCTTGTAGGTTCAAGTGGTTCTCCTGTCTCAGTCTGCTGAGTACCTGGGATTACAGGCATGTACCACCACACCTGGCTAATTTTGTATTTTTAGCAGAGACAGGGTTTCACCACGTTGGCCAGACTGGTCTCAAACTCTTGACCTCAGGTGATCCCCCCACCTTGGCCTCCCAACGTGCTAGGATTACAGGCGTGAACCACTGCGTCCAGCCTAACTTTTAAATTATTAGTAAGAGTGTAGTTGTAACCATTTTATTCTACTGAAGTTAAAATTCTTAATTTTCATCTTGCTTTTAGGGAAAGGGAGTTCCTGATCTAAACACAAGACTTTTAGTCAGGAAACTCTGGGATACGTTTCATGTTCCTGTTTTCACTCTTGTAGATGCTGATCCACATGGTAATTTATCATTGGACTATTTATAACAATAGTCATAACTAAATCATATTTGTAGTTGTGTTTTTCTTTTTTTTTTTGAGATTGAATCCTGCTCTGTCACCCAGGCTGGAGCGCAATGGCACGATCTCGGCTCACTGCAACCTCTGCCTCCCAGGTTCAAGTGATTCTCCTGCCTCAGCCTCCTGAGTAGCTGGAACTACAGGCACATGCCACATGCCCGGCTCATTTTTTGTAGTTTTAGTAGAGATGGGGTTTCACCATGTTGGCCAGGCTGGTCTCGAACTCCTGACCTCAGATAATCTGCCCACCTCGGCATCCCAAAGTGCTGGGATTACAGGTGTGAGCCACCGTGCCCAGCCTGTAGTTGTGTTTTCTACTCTCAGGACACTTTTATCAAACATTTTAAAAGAAAATGATTACATTAAAATTAGGTCTCTGGGTGGCAGAGCGAAACTCTGTCTCAAAAAAAAAAAAAAATTAGGTCTATAATTATTTGAGACAATTTATTGTTATTTTGTCATATTAAACTGAGAACGATAAATTTTTCACTGGCGATGTCCACAAAATTTAAATTGTAGATAGTAGATAAAATTTGAGAGTGCAAATTAACCTGTAATGTGTAAACTTTCTTTTAACAGGCATAGAAATAATGTGCATCTATAAGTATGGATCTATGGTAAGTATAGAAAAGCAGTTTTCCTTTTTTATTATTTGGATATTTTATATTCACTGAGGTGATTTCTGCATTTACTAATCACCCCCAAGTAGGCTGAGAGTACCCAAAGTGTACCGAGGGCTTAGTATCCTATTCTAGGAGCAATCTGTGTATCGGCGGCTGTGACTCCGGCTCCCAGTATGACCAGTGCAACCACAGATGACAGAGTGGGATTAGCTATGGGCAAATGGCATTATTATCCTGTACTCTCTTGGCATACTGAAGGAACTGTGGGGCTCTGGGGTAATAACAACGCTGTCTGATCACCAAATATACTCCAAATATTATATAGAGCCTTGAATTCTGACTTTTCTAATCCCTTTTCTCCCACTATAAAGAGAAATGGAAACAATAAATGTCACCGCCAGTGTCTACAATTACCATATACCAGTGGCCTCACAGAGTGGCCCGAAGCCAGCAGCATCAGCATCATCTGGAATATTCTTAGAAATGCAAATCTCAGTCCCCATCGAGAACTACTGAGCCAAAATCTCTAGGGGTGGGATCCTCCAAGGGATTGTGATGCATGGCAAAATTTATAGCAGATGAAAAGGATGGTGGAGCAGGGTGTAAGATGGGGAATCATGAACAATAAGAAATGTAGATCAGAGAGCTTCATTTATAGTTTGCTTTAGAAAATTAACACAGAAACACTACATAGAAGTTGTTGTTGTTGTTCTTTTGTTGCTGTTTTGAGACAGGGTCTCACTCTGTCACCCAGGCTGGAGTGTGGTGGTACAGTGACAGCTCACTGCAAACTTGGACTTTTGAGCTCAAGCCATCCTCCTGCCTTGGTCTCCCAAAGTGCTGGGATTACAGGCATGAGCCACCACACTTAACCCAGAAAGTTTTAACACCTTCACTAAAAGCCCAGCTTAGCATAGCTCCTGATGGTTTTCTTACTTCTGTGGGCTCTGGGCATGTGAAGCCAGCTTTAGTACTTGTCCTTCTTAATAAGTGAAAAAGGTGACTGAAAAACAAGAATGCTAGTTTTCTGCAATTTAGCCTCACCTAATATACTTTTGTTCTTTATTTTAGTCTATGTCTTTTGAAGCTCATCGTCTCACAGTTCCAGCTATTAGATGGCTTGGTCTTCTCCCTTCTGATCTGAAAAGGTTAGATAGTATAGCAGAACTAGGATATTTAAAATGACAATTCATTGTCATATGTAACAATAAGCCTAAAAAGTCACAAGGAAAAGCTCTTAATGTTTTTTATTTATATTGTCCACAATGACTTATGATTATATAATTATGAATTAAATTCATTAATGTTTCTGTTTCAACTACTAAAATACTTAACACATGAATTTGGTTAATGTGTTACACTTTCAGCTAGCTAAAAACTGTTTTTGTTTTACTCTTATGGTGAAGACATTTTATACACTGTTTGTACTTAAAAGTACAATACATTGTAGGCCGGGCACATGGTGGCTAACGCCTGTAATCCCAGCACTTTGAGAGGCCAAGGCGGGTGGATTGCTTGAGGCCAGGAGTTTGAGACCAGCCAGGGCAACATGACAAACCCTGTCTCTACTAAAAATACAAACATTAGCCAGGTGTGGTGGTGCATGCCTGTAATCCCAGCTACCGGGAAGGCTGAGGCACAAGAATTGCTTGAACCTGGGAGACAGCAGTTGCAGTGAGCCACAATGGCGCCACTGCACTCCAGCCTGGGTGACAGAGCGAGACTCTGTCTCCAAAAAAATAAAAAATAATAATACAATACAGTAAATCCAATTAAATTGTAACCATTGACAACATCATTTGCCATATGAGTCAATTTTGTCGTAGATTTAAATTTTAACTTCAAAAAAAAATCATTTTAAGATTGTTAAAATTTGGGAACCTCAAGTTTGGCAAATTTACTATATATGTTCATTATAGAAAAAAATATTAAGTAACAAGTTAAATATCACCTACAGATCAGCAGCCTTTGTAAATTTTTTTTTCTGTGCATAGCCATAACTTTCTCACAAAACTGAGATCATACTCTGTTATTTTGTAATCTGCTTTTTTTAAAACACAACACAATGTGATCACTTTTCCATGTCAATAAAGTACATTTCTTATTTTAGCGTCTTTTGTTGCTGAGTTTTAATTCTAGATGTGCTAGTGTTTGTTCAGCCATTCCCTCATAGCCATTTAGGTGGTTTCCAAAATCTCTGTTCTGATAGGTAGTGCTTTGATGGAGTCTCTTGTGACTAAATCTCTAGGCACATCCTTAATTAGTCCCTCAGGCTGAATTCCCAGAAGAACTGGTGGGTCAAAGAGGATCCCCGTAATCAGGGCTTGACTGCTGTCTGGATAGATTAAGTATCTTGCTTTCTCTGAAGAGTAAGAGTCCACCTGTCCCTCAGCTTACTGCATTAACACTTTTTTTCACCTCTGCTAATGTGATATTTTTAAATGTTTTCTTATTGTTGTAATTGGTCAGTAAGAATGAATTTAAACATGTTTATTGGATTTCTTTAAGTGGTGAGCAATCCTTGATAACAGGTGCTTGTTTCCTAAATATGGAATGTGAACAGGTTTTGGGTGATCAGCCACTTTCTACAAAATGAAGGTCCAAGAGGAAACATTTCATTTTTTATTTTTGAATATTTACACTCCAGTGAATTAACGTGTTCAATTTAGTGTATGTGTGTCATGGTCAAAATCCCTTGGGGGTGATCTGTTTGTATAAAAACAATTTTAACACAAATTCAAGACATATGATCTGATAATTATTAAGGTGAATGGCTTCAAGAAACTCTAGCTGCATCTCATAAATTTTATCAGTGCACTAAAAAGCCATTCCAAATGAATATACGATCAAAGGAAAAACACTATGGTAGCTACAGAAGCGGGCTGCAAGGGAAATCTCTAGGCCTCCCTTTCAATCAAATTGTCACCCCTATCCAAGAGCTGCCCCTGGCAAATGGTCATAATTATGGACACATTGAAAAAGACCCTCCTGGGAAATCTAGGATTTGTGACTTCAAAAGGTAGACCACACCATAAATCCAGGACCTCTCATGTTCTATTTTCAAAACACATACCATGATAAAGTTATATTCCATGTTTTTCAAATTTAAAACTAGATAGGTAAGAATGTGTTTGTGTGTGTGTGTGTGTGCGTGTGTAAAGTGATAAAAGTGAGAGTGTGTGTGTGTGTGTGTGTAAAGTGATAAAAGTGAGAGACTAATTTCCATGGCCCAGAATCTTCAATGAATTATGAAGAATTAAATACTCAATGGAACCTAAAGTCCCTCAGTGAATCTCAGCCATTGGCCATGCATATTGGAGCTCACTGCCAGAAGAGTGTGAGGCTCTGAAAGGCTTAACTGTATATTATTAAGCTGCCCTGGTATCTATATACATGATGGTAGTGCTATTGGCATTTGTTTAATAACCAATATCGGTCTTCCTGTCATCCTGTCATCATCCCACGAGTGTGACATGAAGGAAAACAAAAACTTTAGAATCTTACTGTGGAAACACAAACTTCCACTATGAACTTGAAAACTTGCTGGTCTAAGACATGACAGATCCCCTCAATCCTGGATGTAAGAGGTAGATCTGTACTAATTTTCTTATTTCTGAGTTTCTTGAAGTAGTACAATAAATACAGGCAAAATACATGACAAGTTACAGAAACACTTTTTAACTGATTTTTTTCACCTACTTTTTTCCAGGTTAAATGTACCTAAAGATAGTTTGATTCCACTGACAAACAGGGACCAAATGAAACTTGACAGTATCCTGAGGAGACCTTATGTTACCTGCCAGCCATTTTGGAGAAAAGAAGTATGTTTCTTTTACAATTCAAGTGTGCATGTTTGTTTTACTTTAGTAGTGGCTATTCACATCGTATTTTGAAAATATCCCTCTTGAAATTTTATATGACACGACTAACATAAGTGTTATTTGGCGGTAAATAGTTGTTGAAATTGAGTCATATGAATGCTAATAGATGAGATCAGTGAATGCAGCTGGCCTGTTTTTATCCTTATCATGGTTATATACACATTCTTGATGGCTGTATCGTAGTTTGTGGGATTAGAAAAAGGAAGAAGAAATCATAAAGATTCAGACTATCCCTAATTATTGAAGACAGCATACAGAGTATTCTCACTCCAGATATTTTTAGCTGTAGCAGCTCTAGAATATTCTGGCTGACCCTTAAGGCTGTTGTCCCTGGTTTTGGAGAATAAAGCAATTCTAGATTACTAGTTTGTTGAATTGACAGAAATGCAGCTAAGAACTCTGGTATGAGTATATTTTACTTTTATTGACAGATGGAAATAATGGCAGACTCTAAAATGAAGGCAGAAATTCAAGCTTTGACTTTCCTGTCATCAGATTATCTTTCCAGAGTGTACTTACCTAACAAATTAAAATTTGGAGGATGGATATAAAAATAAATCAGAAGAACTTCTGATTGCCAGAGGCTTTTCGTTAGTTTTGTTTTGATTGGCAGATACTATTGTGGAAAGAACATATATTATATTCTTAATTCTTAAAGGTGAAATACAATAACTTTCCATTAATTATTTTTTTTTGTCAAAACAAATGCTGTACTCCAATTTTCTTTAGAAAATCTGTAGAGACAGATTTCTATCCTATCTTCTAAAGTAAGTTATAAAAGAATATGTTATTTTGACCTTTAAATTATGTTTGAAAAAATAATATTTTATACATGTCATCAAAGTCTACAAAATACTTTATTTACCTTCTACGATATAACTAATGCTAAGGCATAAAGTATCTTACTGGTAACAGAAATCATAATGATCTGAATTTGAGATGTTGCAAATGAACTGTGGTGTTCAGTAGTTTCTTCTTACATTTTCCTTTGCCTTTATACTTAGGCGTCTTACTCCGTTAATTCATTTGTTAAGTTAGTAAAATTCGATATGAATAAATATTTGGATTGATATAGTCTTCAGTGTTTTGCTTTATTTTGTATTGAGCCTACTTTTTATTGATAATATTATTTATTTGAAAAGTTTCTCCAAGGTCTTGAATGCTTCTCTAGTCTAGGTCTGTAGAACAAAAAACTTCTTCAGTTTTAAGATCTACAGAAGTCTCAGATTTTAATAAGGTACTTCTCCAACAGTAAATATGTGACCTTTTCCCTCCATAAACCTATCTTAATTTTGCCAGAGATGAGTTTTATGATTTTATTCTGTGCTTTCAGTAAACCTTTAATTGCACTGAAAGTTTCTTGTGCTTGCAAGCAAGAATAAGAATTTATAGAAGTATCCCAGCTACTTGGGAGGCTGAGGCAGGAGAATGGCGTAAACCCGGGAGGCGGAGCTTGCAGTGAGCTGAAATCCGGCCACTGCACTCCAGCCTGGGCGACAGAGCGAGACTCCGTCTCAAAACAAAACAAAACAAAACAAAACAAAACAAAAAAAGAATTTATAGAAGTACAGAAATACTAAGTTAGTTATTTTATAAAGAGAAATGGTAACAATAATAATAATATATACCATTTCTGAGAACTTAATGTGCCAATCACTGCTGATTCAGTGTCTCATTCAATTCTCCCAAGGACCTTGTAATTACTCGGTCACTACACCATGGTTTACAGGTGAGAACACTGAGGATGCTATTTGTCCAAAGCCACAATAATACCAGGGGACAATACTACTACTTACCTCAAGAAAATGTGGGTCTCAATGCAAAATGTAAATGTGGGATCCCTTTTTATTAAGAATTTCAAGATGATTGTAGCAGAGAATTAAACCAAGTATTGGCCCTTCTTAGCCTGGGGTCCTGGGTGACTGCACAGGTTGTACACCTGAGAGGCTGGGCCTGCCCAAGAGGTTGTATGTAGTAAGGACCAAATAAGGTAATATAATGAGAAAGGAAAATACATACATAGCACTTGCTATGCGCTAGGTATTTTTGTAGGTGCTTTGCAAACAATAATTCATTGCATCTTCACAGAAACCTTATAAGCTAGGTACTTTAAAAAAATCATCCCCATTTTACAGGTGAGAAAACAAAGGTACAGAAAGGTTAAATAACTTTCCCAAGGTCACAAAACTAATAAGCAGTGGAGCTGGGATTTAAACCCAGAAAGTCTGGGTACCATGGTGCTAGTACAGGTAAAGTACTTCACGTGAGGTCTGTGTGCACACTGCAGGGAAAGGTCTGCAAGTCTTATTGTTGGCTAGTGTCAAATCAAGATCCCCCAATACCATATCTACAATTAACAAATATGTTATATTCCCTGGTCACATAGGAACCAAACATTTCATTTTGAGAACATTCTGGTATGCTGTTAATTTTACTTACTCGTGAGACTGTCAAAAATTGTAAAAACATTTTTATAAATAAGAAAAAATTTCCTCTGAATTTATACCATACTTACTCCTTTAACATGTAACAGTGTCACTGAACTTTGGTATGCTTTGTAAAGGAAGAAATTACTAATTTAAAAATATATTTAACCCACAACACATCTGGTTTAGGATATACTATCAAAATGGGAAGGAGCCACAAATCTACGATAGTCATTCAAATTTAAAATAAATTTGAAAAGACAGATCCCTCCAGTTTGGATAATTAAGTCATCTCAAGTTTATTGTTGCAAATTTACTTAAAATAATTTTCAGTTATTTGGGAAACGAAAATGGAAGGAGAGCACTATATATAGTTTGACGTTACTACCTATCTTTATTAGATGAAAATGAAAAATTAATGCTAGTGGATCTTTGGGAACCTTCTAGAATTCTAATTCTAGAGATTTCTTTCTAAAAAGGATTACCATAATACTTAGCATTTAAAATGGTAACTGATAACAGTCATCCCATCTACCATCATCTACTGTATCTAATTTGGATATTTCCATAATTTTAATCAAGAAAGAACATTAGATTGGAATTTTTGTAATTAAAGTTTTTAAAAACGAATGCAACAAGGTCAGGCACAGTGGCTCACACCTGTAATCCCAGAGCTTTGGGAGGCCCAGGCAGGAGGAGGATTGCTTGAACCCAGGAGTTCAAGACCAGCCTGGGCAAAATAATGGGACTCCCATCTCAATTTTTAAAAATTACTTGGCCATGGTGCCACACGTCCATAGTCTCATCTACTTGGGAGGTTGAGGTGGAAGGATCACTTGAGACCAGGAGTTCAATGCTGCAGTGAGCTATGATCGCACCACTGCACTCTGGCCTGGGTGACAGAGTGAGACCTTGTTTCAAACAACAACAACAACAAAAACTAGTACAACAAAAAGGTGCCCAGAGACTCTTAGTTTTCCTTGAAGGGCTCATAATGACCCTAACAAAGTAAAAGCTGCTTGTAATACCCCCCGTTTTCTGAGAAATTCGATTATAATCATTGGTGATACTAAGTGATTTCAGAAGTTACGAGTTCATAAGGAGGAAAAACCATAGTGCACTTTACAAAAATAAGGAAAATCCTCCAGGGTTTCCATCTACGAATTCCTTACTGAGTGTCTCAGTTGAGCCGCTAGTTTGATGTAGATAATCTGTTCAGTGCTGCTGAAAAGAACAGACTTTCTAAGCTGTATATACATGTACATTAAAAGATTTTCAATGGAATGTTTTTGTAGTGAAATATTGAGAAACGTGTACTTCTGTTTGCTAAATGAACTCTGTTCACTGTTACACAGATAGGTATCCCAAGTAAACGATCCTGTAGAAACAAGCCAAGGTCGCCCTCTGCTGGCAAACGCTCACTGTGCTCTCAACTCCTTCCACCATTTTGGGTGGAAATTTCTTTGAAATGTTTTCAAGTCATTGTCTTAAGGAATGGGGCGAAAGAGTCTTGAGTCACAACAAAAGAGTTTGGGGGAAAACCAAGAGGGTTTCTGTGTGATACACTCAACAGGAATCTGCTTTGTTAATCCACTTTGGATGCCCCAATTCCTGGTAAAGCCACACTTAATGTGTGCTTCTTTGCAACCAAGCTGTTCACAAAACTGTAAGCCAACATAGTGCATCTCTTATTAAAAATTCAAAATGAAAAGTAACTCATGCTAAGAATATAAGCATGTTCAGTTTCTATTCACCTAGCAATTAAATAGAAACTGTACTTATACATAAATATTCCCTGTGTAAAAATGGCAGAAAAGTTTCCCAGTTTGAACGAGTCACTACCAAAATTTAATTATTTTTCTATTGTTTAATTATTTTCACCTATATTGTATGGATCAGTAATCATACAATCATACCCATGAGTAAAATTTTACTGATCTCACAGGGCATGGTGGCTCATGCCTGTAATCCCAGCACTTTGGGAGGCCGAGGTGGGTGGATCACAAGGTCGGAAGTTCAAGACCAGCCTGACCAACATAGTGAAACCCCATCTCTACTAAAGATACAAAAATTAGCCAGGCGTGGTAGTGTGCACCTGTAATCCCAGCTACTGGGGAGGCTGAGTCAGGAGAATTGCTTGAGCCCTGGGGGCAGAGGTTGCAGTGAGCCGAGATTGTGCCACTGCACTCCAGCCTGGGCGACAGGGTGAGATTCCATCTAAAAAAAAAAAAAATTACTGCTCTCCCTTTTTGTTTCTAGGAGGGAAAACATAAATCAGCATAATCTGCCACCTGTGGAAGTGGAGTTCGGTTTTGGGGCAGGCTGCTTGCATTCCAATTCTGCCTCTGCTCATTGCCTCTATGGCTGGGACAATTTACAACCTGATCTCAGTTTCATCAACCATAAAATGGGAGTAACAACAATAATAATGACTTGGTAGGGTCATGGTGAGGATTAAATGAGATTATTCATGTAACAAGAGTCTTGGAATATTAGCTGTAATATTTGGGCAAGCATACTGCTCCTTAGTGGTTCCACTGATGGTATATGCAAAAGCAGTTTGTCAACTACATAACCCTAAACAGCAGGAAGAGTTTATAGAGTATGCTGAATAACCAGGATTACAGAGGAATCTGTATCATAATAGAGACTTCTGGAAGATACCTTGGGCATTGAACCATAAAATGCAACAAGTATTAATAATGAACACGTGTAAGATACTCTGCTTGGTGCTGCAAAGCATATACCATGCAAATACCATGGAAGTAGATACAAGTTTTAAATCTGGGAATCTAGACAAGACAAATACACTATTTAATGAGGCAGAATATGCCTTGAAATCCTGAGAGAACTTTGAGAGGGCTTTTGAGAGTTTAAAGGAAAGATAGTAAGAGGAGTTCCATTGAAAAAAGGATAAGAAAAGGTAGTTGAAGAAGAAGCACTTCTCAGAGATGAGTCCAAAGCTTTGCTGGTAGGAGGGTCAGGCACAGGACAGATCTCATTGGACCTACTGTGTATCAGCTGTGTGAGCTCTGGTAAGTCACATCACCTCTGTCAACTTCATTTTCCATATCTATAAAATGGAGATAATTGCAATACCTATCTTTTAGGGCTGTTCTGGAAACTACAGAAGATGGAGCATCTAAAGCACTTAGCATAGGCTGATGCTCAAAAGAGCTATTATTACCATCATCGTCTAGACTAGAGGTTCTCAATCTTGGCTGCATCTTAGAATCACCGGGGGAGCTTTTAAAAAATATTAATTTCCTCTGTTCTAGCCCAGACCTACTAAATCAGAATCTCTAAGGGTGCAGTCTAAGCATCACAGTTTTTAAAAAGCTGCCCAGGATTCTAAATGATCTACAGCCTTGATACGTAACTGTGGTTTGTGGCCCGGCAACCTCAGCTGGGAACTTGGTAGAAATGTGGATTCTCAGGCCCATCCTAGACCTACTGAATCTGCATTTTATAAGAAGATACCCCAGATTCTAAAGCTTCCTAAGGAGGCGAAGGCACGCAGACCACACTGAGTAGTGAAGGAGAGGATCCATGGTACCTACATAACCTCACGAAATCCCTTCCTTGTGGTCTTTTCTTTCACTTTCTTCTTCAGACACTCCTAAAAGTGGGGGTTGGGAGGAACCAACCAGCTCAAACATTTGGAGTGGGCATATGTGTGAGTAATAAAAATACCTTAACATTTCTACGGAATGTTCTATTAGTAAGAGTAGTTCACTTGTGATTTCACTTGACCCTAATAAGGAACAGCCCTGGCATCATTTTCCCCATCATGCAGCAGGAAACTGAGACCCAAAGAGCCCCGAGGTGGGCTCAGGGTACCCCAGTAGGCAAACAGAGAGGCCAGGGCAGGAAACCCCCAGCTAGTCTTGCCTCATTCGGAGGCAGCATTAGAGCAGCTTCTCAGAGGATGGCCTTGGACTTGAATTGGCAGCAATCAGAATATTTTAGATGTTTATACATGATAAATGCAATAATTAATTCACAAGAGAAACAGCTAGCTACCTTGCGCTAGCTCTAGTTACAGGCTGATTGACTGATTTGAGACGGAGTTTCACTCTTGTTGCCCAGGCTGGAGTGCAATGGCATGGTCTCGGCTCACTGCAACCTCCGCCTCCTGGGTTCAAGCGATTCTCCTGCCTCAGCCTCCTGAGTAGCTGGGATTACAGGCACCCGCCACCATGCCCGGCTAATTTTTGTATTTTTAGTACTGACGGGGTCGGGGTGGCGGGTCACGATATTGGCCAGGCTGGTCTCGAACTCCTGACCCCAGGTGATCAGCCCGCCTCGGCCTCCCAAAGTGCTGGGATTACAGGCGTGAGCCACCGCGCCCGACCAGTTGCGGATTTATAAAAGCAGTCCCTTAGCAACTTGCTGTGGCTACACCAACCTTGGACCAATTCGCAAACTGCTGGTGTAAAGCGTTTTTGCGCATGTGCTGTAGCCTTGCGGAAAAGAGCCTTCTTCAGCGACGATTTCCGGGCGACGCAGGAAGTGGCTCCAGGGCGCACGCGCGTTGTTTCCGCGGTACTCAGGGCAGTTTCTACCGCCGGCTTAAGGAGGCTTCGGGCTCCTGGGATTTCTGTCCACGCTCCTCGCCCTCGTCCTCCGCGCCGGAGCAGGTTCGCAAACTCCTCAGACCCTCCTGCTCCCGGCCGCCGCTTTCCGCCGCGGCGAGACCCCCAGGTAGGCCCTGTGCCGCGCGCATCCCGTCGTTACCCGCCGCCATGGCGCCCGCAGAGGCCGAGTTGCCTCCGGGGAGCGCGCTTCTGCGGGATGCTGGGGCGCGAGCGGGACTGTTGACTAAGCTTCGTTGCTGGGTCCTGGAAGCGAGGTCAGAGCTGAAAGTCGCCTTAGGGGTCACCTAGGGTCTTATCCATCGTTTTCTTGTGGGGGAGCTGAGGCCCTGGGAAGGGTCACATTGCGTTAATGCAGTGTCTGTCGCCTCCGCCCCTCCCCCTTACACGTCTGGCCACTCGTCAGATACATGTCAGCTCCTCGGAGAAGGCTTCCCTGCCCGATTTGCAGAAGGGCATCCCCTTTTAGCCTCTTCCACGTCAACCTGCTTCTTTTCTTTCGTAGCAGTTACCACTCTCTGAAACTGTCTGTTTCTGTCTTACCCCGCCAAGTATTTATTGTATACGTATATAGGTGCAACTATACAGGCAGTACTTCTCCCAGCAAGTATTATTAAATACCAGCCGCCCTGGGCCAGGCACTGTACTGTGGGACCGAGCATGCATTAGGGGAAGAATCCAGGCAAGTGGCTGCCCCTTTGGAGCTTGCATTCTGGTGGGGAAGAGATTGAGTGTAAACAAGAAATTCCAGGTCATGACTGGTGCTGTGACGAAAGCAAGGGGATGTGATGGAAGGTTAGATATGTTAAAGTTGGCAGAGAAGCCTCTGAGGAGGTAATTCAAGAATACTTGTGACAGCTTTTTTGAAGTATAGCTTACATACCTTTTAGCCATTTAAAGTGTACATTGTGAGTCTGGAAATTTTATACAGTTGCGTAAACATCACAACTTCAAATTTGGGACATTTTCATGACCCCAAAAAGTTCGGAGGAGGCAACTTTTGCACTGGGATATGAAGATTAAAACGGAGGCAGCTGTGGGGAAGGGGAAACAAATCATCCCAGGCTGAAGAAACAGCACTAGGTTTGCTCCAAGGCAGGGATGAACTTGCTGTGTTCAGGAGAGAAAGGAAGCCAGCAGAGCTAGGAGGGCTGGGGTGCAGCAAGGCAGTAGAGAGCGGGAAGAGATTAGGTGGGTCCCACAGATGCCTGTGCCTTCTGAACTTTGGAAGTTTCCCAGTGCTCAGCATAAGGTGTGGTCCACACTGGCTAACACGAACGACTCTCACGTACCATGTTCTTTTCCCTAAGTTCGTCCCTAATGGCAGAAATGTTCTCTCCCAGCTTGAAGGTTGAGGTAGAGGAATAGAGTGAAAGTAACATTTGTTAAGAACCTATAGCGTTTTAGGCACTGTGTGTGTGGCTTCAGTTCTCATAACTCTGAAGTAGATATTAGTGTCTCTGTTTTACAGATGAGAAAATCAAGGTTAAGCGACCTGTCCAAAGCCATGTAGCCAGCACCTGGACTGATTGCAGAGGCCTTGTTTTGCCTTTGTTCGTTCATACAGTTAACTGGTGTTGTAAGTACCTCTACATTTGAGGGCAGAAATGTGGTCAGCAAGCACCACATCCCCTCACGTTCACTGAAACATACATGTGCTTGTAGCTGTTGCACTCACCTTTTGTTCTGCACTTATTTTTCATGAAGCTGAGGAAACTCAAATGCCTTCCCCAAATTCCTTGCAGTTTCTCTGTTCTGTGTTGTCTTATTAGCAAGGATGTCCCTCAGCCATTTGTCTCCCTTTGGAGAAGTGACTTGTATGGAGGACTTCTCAGTGTAACGGGTAGCAGGATTGAAATGTGGCTTCAGTGTATGTAACTCCTCCGGGAGTTGGAAGAAAGAAAGGAAAAGTCGTTTATTGTACGTGCTCTGAACTAGACACTGCATTTTCTACATAATCTGATTTGATTCCCCAGACCAGCCCTGGAGAAGGTGTTAATGTTCTCTATGTTTGCAGAGCAGGAAGATGAAGACTGTGAGATCACAGTCCCAACTCCTGAGTGGCAGAGGCCCTGGCCAAACCCTGCTGGGCCTGTTAGATTATGATACCCAGGAAAAAACCCAGGGTGGGAGAGGTTCTTGCTGGGTGAATGTCCAAAACACGATACCAGACCTTTTTAAAACTTTTACCAAGAAATTGCTGATTTGCTGCCCGGACTGGTTCTTCTAGGTCGTTTCATGCAGATACGGATGTAAACCAGAATTCAGAAATTAGTAAGAAAGTGAATGCCCACTAGGTGGAAACCTGAAAGCACAGGACCTGCCATCTTGTTTACTGTTATATTTCTGATGCACAACTCAGTGTCTCTATGTAAAAAATGAATGAATTTATTTTCTAGCTGGTGACTACAAAATAATCTGCAATGTATCCATATTGGTCTATTAATGGTAACAAATGAACCATACTAATATGAGATAATAGGGGAAACTGGATATGGAGTGTATGGGAATTCTATCTTTACTATTTCTGGAAACCTAAAACTACTCTAAAATAGAAGGTTTATTTTTTGAAAGCACTCTGTTCATTGCATGTATAAATCTTGTCTGAAAAGTGAAGCCTGGCCTCAAGCCACTTTGAGTATTTCTCTTCTGCCAGTTAATTATCTTACTATTGCCTCTCAGTGATATTACTTAAGAGAAAACCCACCCTTAACATTTTTCATTATTTTTTAGGGTCAAAATGAGCCTGTTTGGAACAACCTCAGGTTTTGGAACCAGTGGGACCAGCATGTTTGGCAGCGCAACCACAGACAATCACAACCCTATGAAGGTACCATGAAAAGCTTCCTGGGGCTTGTAGGAAGAGTTTCGCCAGAGTTTCTCCCATCAAGGATAGAACCTGAGATGACTTGGGAGCCTCCTTTGGGCCAAAAGCTTTGAAACTTTGTCTAACTCATCTTTCTCAAACACTGGAGCACAGAAAATATGTCCCCTCTACTAGTGTCCTGTTCCTCCTGGCCTGCCAGGTCTCCAGAATCACCGAAGGTGCAGATTCCAGTGCAGATTCCCAGGGCCTGGCCCAGGACTGTTGACTTAGAATTCCCATGGTTGGGGAGAAGGGAGGGCAGGTGAAAACTATGATCTAGCCCTGCGGGGCCAGAGTGAACTGGTCATTTAGAAAACGAGGCCATGGGCATTTCATTAGCAGCTGCTGCCGCTAGTCCTGGTGGTGCTGGTGCTTTCTCCAGCTTATTTTTTACTCCTCTTTTTGATCATAGTAAGGAAAGGTCTAATTCAGTTAGTTCTTGAGCACAAGGAAAGGCCACCGTGAGGTAATTAGTGAGAAAGAAAACCATTTTGAATTAAGCTGTGAGTATGCATACATTTTAACATGGACTTTTTTCCCCCAGGATATTGAAGTAACATCATCTCCTGATGATAGCATCGGTTGTCTGTCTTTTAGCCCACCAACCTTGCCGGGGAACTTTCTTATTGCAGGATCATGGGCTAATGATGTAAGTACTCCTTAAATACGTGTTCTATAAATCATCTGTCTTTGTATGGGCAAGGTTAGCTTTAGCTCCATTGTTTCCCAAGTAAATGAATCAGACTTATTTATGGCCTTTTTTTAAGAAATCAGTTTGGGGGTGTGAACCCTTCTGAATGGCAGACATTATTTGTTCTTACACTGGTTTTGTTAGGAAAGCACAAAATGTATTGCTTGGAATTTTCTACTGTAGTTCAATCTCTTGAAGTTTATTCCTAAATAAAATGTCATATTTATCCAGAGTGAACATTATACCCAATGGCACACATCAACAAATTCTGCTTTTTGGCATCCTGACAGTGTTCCTCAGGCATGTGTTAAAGTTCTTCAACATTAAATAATAGATCTGCCTAAATACTTTCTCATCGTGTACAAAAAGAAAGACCAAAAAAATTACAATTTACTAAAAGAAAGAAAACTCTGGTAGAAAAATAAGCAAAGTGTGTAAAGAGGGGCTTCACAAAAGTAAGAATAAACCTGAACCATTCATCCATACTTGTAATCAGAAAAATGTAAATTTAAGACTCTTTTTTTCTATTAAATTAACAAAATTAAAAGTTTAAAAGAATAATAGTGCCAGCAAGGATAAGCTGAAACCCTACGTGTACGACTGGTAGGTATGTAAGTTGGCAGAGCTTTTCCACAGGATAATTGGCAATAGTTATCAAAAATCCTTAAGCTTATACCCTTTATCTCATTGATACTCTTCTGGGACTTGAGTAGGAAACCTGATAATGTACTTCATCTGCATTGTCTAAATTAACCTTTATAACAGCCAAAGCACTGTGAACTTGGTCTCTATGTTATGGATCAGGATGCTGAGCTTAGGGAAGTAGAATAACTGGCCTCGGGTTACATATCTGGGTGAGTGGCAAAGCCAGAGGCTGCAGACCCACAGTAAGGCTCAGGCCCACGCTTCTAGTTAGCCAGTGCCTGGTACTGCCTCTCAGAAAACCATAATGCTAGTGAAAATTTTGAAAATGTTAATATCCAATAGTAATGGCAATTTATGGTGTGTTTGTATGATGGAATACCATTGTAAGTTTTTGGAAAAGTTTTCAAACTAGCCTACAGCACAGGGGCAGGAGGGGTTAGGAGAACAGGAGGAAAGATGGTAGTCAAGGTTGAGCAAGCTTGCGTTCTACATGTAATTTCTAGAAAGATTTCAGATGATTTGCTGCTTCAAAAAAAGGATGTTTAAAGTTGAACAGGCTAGTGATGCAGGAGGAAAGCTGTAGCTGCAAAAGCGAAGATACTGTGTGATCTAGTGTCTTCCAGAAAATATGTGTACATGGAAAGAAAAGAGCACACAGAACCATTAGCTGTGGTTATCTGTGGTGTGATTAGGGTGATTTTTATTTTTTTGCCATATTTACAAAATCTCTAAAATGTATTACTTTTTTAACGGAGGGGAGATTATATTAAAAAGTATTCAGAAAAGAGGTAAGTTTCTACTTTGGTCTTACCATTCAGAGAATGGTAATGGGTAAGTGATATTCTACTTTAGAAGACGTGTCTCATAGATGCAGTGAGCAAATTATCTGCAATTTTATGTGTAAGCAATAGAATTTGTTTATTTTAATAGCTTAGGCATAAGAAAACAGTTGTTTTCACAGATATTTTAATTCCTTTGTTCTTGAAGTTAGATAATTAGGTTGCTATGAGAAGTCTATGTATGGTTAAGGTGTACACCATTAGTTTTTAGGTGTTAAATGCAAGCAATACATTGTAAATTGCTTTGTTTGCATTGAATTTTTTTGTTACTACAGGTTCGCTGCTGGGAAGTTCAAGACAGTGGACAGACCATTCCAAAAGCCCAGCAGATGCACACTGGGCCTGTGCTGGATGTCTGCTGGAGTGATGTACGTTCCCTTCCATTTCTCATGTACCCTTTTACGTAAAGTACAGAATAACTGAGAATGTTTAATAATCCAAACACAAATAGCATATACGTGTTCATATTGTAAGAATTCTAAGTTTCTGAACATAAATATAGTCGTTTGTTAATGTTCTTAATGTTGGCTTTAGTTAGCCACTTTCTTTGAAAGCTTTTCTTGTATTAAATTTTGTGTGTGTGGTTAAGGAGAGTTGAATGACTAAGCGGCAATTTACAAAGAAGCCAGCAGGGAAGGGGAAACACCTGTGGCGAGCTGCAGTGGGTGGGGCTCCTGGAGTACATCATGCGCTGCAGCTGTGGAAGGTCTTCCACCTGGTACAGGGGAGTCAAGGGATGAACAGCTGTAGATGGGCCTTGGCCTGGCGAGGGGAGCCAGGAGTTGAACACCCCAACCTCTCTCCTCTGTTCTGCCATTGCTCCTGGTGGCTGAACCCAAAAGTAGTGAGAATGTTAAGGGGCCTGGTGACAGGCAGACACACTGTAGTGCTGAAGAAGCTAAGCCTTGAGGACCCTTCCAAGGCCTTGTACCTGTTCGTTTAGTCAGGTTTATTGAGTCTGATTTGCCTGCTGTAAAATTGAACTTTTTTGGTGTACAGCTCTGTGAGTGTTAAGAAATGCATAGAGTTGTATTCAAAATATAGAACAGATCCATCGGCCTCCAGATTCTCGTCAAATTCTTCCCAGCTCCCAGCCCCTGGAAACCACTGATCTGTTTTTTTGTTTGTTTGTTTGTTTTTGTCCCTGTAGTTTTGCCTTTACAGGAGTATCATCTCAGTGAAATCCTGTAGGGTGCAACCTTTGCACTCAGCATGTTGCATTAACGTATGGTGATTGTTTTGTCAGATGTATTTCCTGTGTTTGGGGTGGGATGCTGGAAATTAGGACAGTCATTGAGATATATCATCTGCAAAATGCTAGTGTAAGTGGTAGGAGTTTCTCATAAAAGATGTACAAGTTGGTCGTAGTATTGGGGGTATGCCGTTGGAATTCGTAAGAAGAGAGTGGTTAGAAGGGTCTTGATAATGAAATTTGTGGTATAGAGTTCTGGTGGATATACAGTGTGTAGTGCTCCTAGGAAAATAGTAGTAGTTAGAGCATTTATTATGATAATATTCATGTATTCTATAAAGAAGAGGGCAAATGAGCCTGCGGCATATTCGATGTTGAAGCCTGAGGCTACCTCTGACTCTACTTTTGTTAAATCAAAAGGAGCTCGGTTAGTTTCTGCTAGTGTGGAGATAAATCATATTATGGCTGGGGGCCATGATGGTAGGAGCAGTCAGAGTAATTCTTGTGATGAATGTGTATAAGTTAAATGAGCTGCTTATCAGTAGAACTGATAGCAGGATAATAGCTAGGGTGACTTCATATGAAATCGTCTGGGCCACAGCTCATAGTGCGCTGATTAGTGCATATCTTGAATTAGATGCTCATCTGATCATAGAATAGACGGCTAGGCTTGATGTGGCTAGTATAAATAGGAGGCCTACATCAAAATTAGAGGATCTGGTGTAGGGAGGGGGGTTCATAAGAGGAGAGCGATAGAGAGGGCTAGGGTTGGAGCAGTAATATAAAGGGTGATTGATAGTAGATGGTAAGGCCCGCAAAGGTTCTTTGGTAAAAAGTTTTATTACATCAACGAATGGTTGAAGCAGTCTGTAGGGTCCTACAATGTTGAGTCCTTCACGTCATTGTATATAGCCTAAGATTTTTCGTTCGATGAGTGTAAGGAACGCTATCACGATGAGAGTGGGGATGTTAGGAGCAGGAGAAGGTGAATTATAGGCAGGTTGTTAAGAAGAGGAATTGAACCTCTGATTATAAAGTGTTTTATGCAGTTGCCAGGCTCTGCCATCTTAACAAACCCTGCTCTTGGGTAGAGTATGTGATGATTTATTAGATTGAGATAGCATCATCTATGGAGTGAGGGCACGTTACGAAGTGGGCCCTATTTCTCTTGTCCTGTCTTACTAAGAGGAATGTTAAATAGGTAGAAACAGACCTGGATTACCCCAGTCTGAACTCAGATTACACAGGACTTTAATCATTGAACAAATGAACCCTTAATAGCGGCTACACCATTAGGATGTCCTGATCCAACATCGAGATCATAAACCCTATTGTCGATATGGACTCTAGAATAGGATTGCACTGTTATCCCTAGGGTAACTTATTCCGTTGATCAAATTATTGGCTCGGTGTGTAAAAACTCGCTTAGACTAGTATGGTCTTAGTTTAGGTTGTTAAGAGATTGAATTATGCTCCGAGGTCACCCCAACCAAAATTTTTAATGCAGGGATAGGAGGCTAGGGCCTGTAGGCTTGTTGGAGTTTTTATTTGCATTGATGAATTAAAGCTCCGTAAGGTCTTCTCGTCTTACTTGTTTATATCCGCCTCTTCACGGATAGGTCGAGTTCACTGGTTGAAAGTAAGAGACAGCTGAACTCTCGTGTGGCCATTCATACAAGTCCCTATTTAGGGAACAAGTGATGATGCTACCTTTGCACGGTCAGGATACCATGGCCGTTGAGCATATGTCACTGGGCAGACCGTGCCTCTGATACTGGTAATGCTAGAGGTGATGTTTTTGGTAAACAGGCAGGGTAGGATTTGCCAAGTTCCTTTTACTTTTTGTAATGTTTCCTTAGAGCATGCCTGTGTTGGGTTAACAGTGCAAATAATAGGGTGTTTATTATATCATTTATTAGTATTGGGCTGTTAACTGTCAGTGGGTTGCTCCGGTCTGATGTAAGCTTATGCAATGGAGAATGTCTTCATGTTACTTATATTAACATTATTGCTTCTATTAAGTAATAGTTTAGTCCTATGTGATGTTAGGAGTTCAGTAGACTGGTTAGAATTTAAGATAGTTAGATACTGAGCTTAAATGCTTTCTTAATTAGTGGCTGCCTTTGGACCAACTGTGGTGGTAATGTTTTTTACTCTCTGTAGGAAGAGTCTAAAGAGCTGTCTCTCTTTAGACTAACAAACTTACAGGGAGATTAAGTAATTCCATAGGTAAGTTTAAAGTTGAACTAAGACAGCCAGCTATCACCAGGCTCGGCAGGCTTGTCACTGCTACTCATGAATCTTCCCACTATTTTGCCACATAGGTGAGTGTGCTCTTTCAGGTATTCTTGGGTAGCTTGTCTGGTTTCAGGGGACTTGGCCATAGTTCTCTATATAAAGTTATTTCTAGTTAATGCATTATGCAGAAGGTATAAGGGCCTGTCTTTGCTTTTTATTCCTTGATATAGTTCTTTCATCTTTCCCTTACGGTACTGTCTATTGCACCAGGATAGAAATTTCACCTATACTTTTGTTCAAGGTAAATGGTTTAAGATAGTTTGATAATGTTTTTCACGAGGTTTGGGGCTAGAGTTGGCTCAGAGTGGTCAGGTCATGATGAAATCTCAGTGTAAGCCGGATGCTTTGGGTTAAGCTACACTTTGGCTTGTCCAAGCGCACTTTCCAGTATGCTTACCATGTTACAACTTACCTCCTCTGTACCTGTGTAGAAAATTATCAGTAACAGTGATTTCTAGAGTAGTATTCAAGGAGGGTGATGGGCTTTGTGTGCATGCTTCATGGCCTTATTCAACCAAACACTCTGCTCTTGGTTTACTACTCAATCCTCTTTAAGCCCTTAGATTTCATAAAGGCTGTCGTGAGATTTTCTGGACATAGAAAATGTTGCCTATTTCTTGCCACCTCCTGGGCTACACCTTGACCCAACGTTTTTATGTGTGTACTTGTGCTTACTCTATAACCTTTTAAGGGTGTGCTGCAGATGGCGGCATATAGGCCGGGGGCAAGAGATGGTGAGGTGTATCAGGGTTAATCGATTATAGAACAGGCTCCTCTGGAGGGATATAAAGCACTGCCAAGTCCTTTGAGTTTTAAGCTGTTGCTTGTAGTACTCTGGCGAATGGTTTTGTTAATGTAACTATTAGGGTTTAGGGCTAAGCATAGTGGGATGTCTAATCCCAGTTCTTGTCTTAGCTACTGTGTCTTCAGGGTATTAAAGCTACTTTTGTAGTATATTTTATTTCAACTGGAGTTTTTTACAACTTAGATGGAGTTTAGCTTTATTGAGGGCAGACCTTAAACACTCTTTATGCCAAGTTCTATTAGCTTTGGTTAACCATATGGCCACGTGGCTGGCACGAAGTTAACCAACCCTAAGTATTAGTATAGCTTAGTTAAACTTCTGTTTATTACTAGATTTAACACTACTGTTTCCTGTGGGGGTGTGGTTGAGCAAAGTGTTTTGAGCTGCATTTGTGTGTGCGTGCTTGATACCTGCTCCTTTTGATCCGGGTGATCTAGAGGGCGTTTTCACTGGGGTAGGGATGCTTGCATGTGTAATCTTACAAATAATTAATAGAAAGGCCAGGACCAAACCTATCTGTTTATGGGGTTGTGTGGACCCATCTAGACATTTTCAGTGTCTTGCTTTGAGTGGTTAAGCTACATTTACTGCATAGAATACTTAAGTGGAAAATTGAAGTATGAGAAAGAAAGAAAGAAATAGTTGTTTACCGTTCTGGAAGTTCAGGGTCTTTAAAGTTGAATTGGCAGAGGTTTGGCTGAGAGGGTTATTCATAATTAGAGTATGGTTGATTTAGGGTTATGGTGTCTTGGGGCAGCACTTTCAGAGGGCTATGCTCAAGGTATTATATTGGTATTAGGGCAGAAGTTTAGTTAATATATTATACATAATGGAGGATTTATTTGGTAGGGGGGTCTTAAGATTTTTTAGAAAATTACATCAATCGAGGAGTAGCTGTTCGGGTGTTTGTGGTTAAAATATGTCTGGATTCTGACTGGGTTGCATTTTGGTCTCTTGTGTTTGGGGTTTGGCAAAGGTGTGTTTCCCCAGGTTGACAGTAAAGTCAGATTGGGGGAGGGCTGCAGATTCAATCGGAAATAGTTCTTGAAATTGAGCATATGTGCAAGCGTGAGCGTCTGTTGATTAATTGTTATGTCCTTCAACCAGAATTAACACCTATGGTTGTTATGTCAGTCTGGAATATTCAGTATAAGTTCAGCTACAATGGGTTTGGCAGGAATCAGGCTCTTGCCATGCTGAGTCACAGCACCCCCAAAGTTAAATACCAAATACATAACAGTGCGCCCATGACTGGCTAATAGGGTGGTAGTCATTAGTCCATCAGGATGTCTTATTTAAAGGGAATGTGTGGGCCATCTTAATTTTATGGCCATACGTTAATGCAGGGGTCCCCAACCCCCAGGCTGTGGACCAGAACAGGTCCATGGCCTGTTAGGAACTAAGCTGCCCAGCAGGAGGTGAATGGTGGGCCAGTAGTGAGCCTTACTCCCTGAGCTCCGCCGCCCGTCAGATCAGCGGCAGCATTAGATTGTCATAGGAGCTCGAACCCTGTTGTGAACTGCACACGTGAGGGATCTAGGTTGTGTCTTCCTTATGAGAATCTAATGCCTGATGATCTGAGGTAGAACAGTTTTATCCTGAAACGACACCCTCACCCCACCCCAGTCTGGAAAAATTGTCTTCCATGAAACCGGTCCCTGGTGCCACAAAGGCTGGGGACTACAGCTTTAATGTGATCTTATTTAGCTCGTATATAAGAAATAATTCTGTGTATAAACATTTTGACATAGTTTAGGGGCCACAGTTGCTCCCATTTCGTTCATTAGCAAGGATAGGCTTCTCTGAGGCATTTTTATCATCTGTAAAATGTCTTCCTGACACACCTGATCAAGTTATGACACTACATTAATAGATACATGAAAAGTTTGAAAAGTGAAGCATTCATTTCATATGCAACTTATTTTTAGTTTACGCATGGAAAAGTAGCAGCATGAGTAGATTTGAAACTTTTCTAATGTATATTGCCTGTCTTTACTGATTGGGCAACGGGTCAGAATTAGAAAGTTTCTTATAAAGTATGGCAAGAAATAGAACTAACTGATGCAGGAATCCTTTTGCTCAAATGTTATCTAATGGCTATTGGAATTTATAAAACTGAATGTAAGTTTCATACCATCTAGTGGGAGGATCAGACAGGAATGAGAGTTGTACGTTCTGAGGGAGGTAAGATGAACTGGTGCTGGGTGGGAAAAAGAATACAGAAGGCAACTGTAAAGTTTGGAAAGGCTTCTGTGAATACTTTACAGAAAACAAGAATAGAGCTTTTTTTTTTTCACTGTTGCTCTGTCACCCAGGAGTGCAATGGTGCGATCTCAGCTCGCTGCAGCCCTCGCCTCCTGGGTTCAAGTGATTCTCCTGCCTCAGCCTCCCAAGTAGCTGGGATTACAGGCGCCCACCTCCACACCCAGCTGATTTTTGTATTTTTAGTAGAGACGGGGTTTTGCCATGTTGCCGAGGCTGGTCTTGAACTGCTGAGCTCAAAGTGATCCACCTGTCTCGGCCTCCCCCAAGTTCTGGGATTACAGACATGAGCCACCGCGCCTTGCCAGTAGAGCTGATTCTTAAAAAGTAAACCACATGCCTATAGCTTTTTAAGCATTGTCTCATCCAGTTGAGGCCTGGGTTCAAATTTCAGCTCTGTCTCTTCCAGGCTTTTGACTTTGCCAAGTTGTTTAATCTTTCTAAATTTGTTTTCTTGTTTAGAAAGACAGGGTTGCTGCCAGGCTGGAATGCAGTGGTGTCCTCATGGATCACTGCAGCCTCGATCTCCTGGGGTCAAGTGATCCTCCCGCCTCAGTCTCTGAAGTAGCTGGGACTACAGGTGTGCACCACCATACCCAGCTTATTTTTCTATTTTTTGTAGAGACGGGGTCTCCTTATGTTACCCAAGCTGGTCTCAGACTCCTGGCCTCAAGCTATCCTTCCTCCCAAGCCAAACTTGGTAAAGTTGAATCTTTGGTACTTTAAGGACATGGTTCAAACTCTGCGGCTGAAGCAGGTAGACTTAGAGCAGCTGGTGAAGCATACACACATACTCTTTCTCTTCCCAGTGCTTTGCTGGATTCTCCTTTATGTCTGCACGTGTCCACTGAGATTGGCATGCTCTGCTCCACAATGCTGATGACATGTGGTGGGGCTGGCGTTATGAGATTGAGAGGCCAGTGTTCACTTGGATTCAGGGCGGCCCTCTCCATACACTCATACCTTTCCTTTGCTGTGTTTTCAAGGATTTATAGAATTAAAACCTCATTAAAAGCATGAGGAGCAAGTTTTATCTCTTCTTTCAAATGAAGTCACTTCAGTAGAACAAGTTTTGCTAGAGGAGAATGGTGGTCAATTTTTGAGCTCTGAAACCAAAAATGAAATAAATAGACTAGGCCAAGGTTCAGCAAACTATGGCCCATGAGTCAAACGTGACCCACTGACTTGTAAATAAAAGTTTTATTGGAATGCAGCCACACTCATTGATTGACATAATATGTCTGGCTGCTTTCAAGCTGCAGTGACAGAGAAAACCTACTTTCAGTTATTTGTATGGATATTGTGAAACCATCAGACAGTGACCACTAATTTTTAAATCTATTTGACAGGTTAGATAGGACCAGTGACTGTTGTAAATTGGCATAGCTTTATTGCATGTACTTCGAAGTGTTATTAGATAGGGACTGAACAAAAGTAATAGTGATTATAGAGTTATGTGTTTTATATGTAGAGAGAAAGATAAATGTAACAAAATGTTTACAATTGGTGAATCTGTGTCAAGTGCTTATGGGTATTTTTTGTATTTTTGCAACTTTTCTGAAGGCTTAAGGTTTATCAAAATAAGAAAAAATTTTTAAGTGGCCCATGGTTCCTGCTGACAGGAGACCTGGGATCAGGGACAAGAGAGTTTGTTTTCACTAGTTTGTGATTTCTGATTTTTAAAATCCTGTTTATATGTTCTCACTTAGAAAGTAAGTCAATAATGAAATAGATGAAAATGAGTTTTTTGTATGACACTGTAGTTTGCAGTACACTGGTCTCCAAACAGTTGGAAAAATAAAGATTGCCAAAGTTTGCCTCAATATATTCAACTTAGTATCTAAATGTATATAGAGATTTAGTTTTCCTTAAAATGCAAAATGTTTGTTTTATTTTAGGATGGTAGCAAAGTGTTTACGGCATCATGTGATAAAACTGCCAAAATGTGGGACCTCAGCAGTAACCAAGCAATACAGATCGCACAGGTAACAGAAGCCTCTGCAGAAAGGCTGGGCACAACTGGTACCCAGGACTCTCATGGCTCTCTAAGTGAAATAATTATTATAATAAGAAAAGGTGCAGTTAGACTCTGTCAAATCAATTAGACAATATAGCAGAAACGTCTTGAGCACAGAAATGACAATTTTATAACCATTCTCATTCTTAACTAGTATTCACAGATTGTCTTGTCATGGGTCTTCATATATGTATGGATGGAGTCATAAGGAGTTAGTGACATTAAAATCTATGAAAGATAGGTCATAGGTGATTCGTGACATTCACAGGTTGGACGTTTCGATCTCATGCATGGCTGGTCTTCTGCCAACTGCATTTGGTCACTTACTCGTTCAGCAAGTGTTCTCTGTCTAGGGGCCAGTAATAAAGCAGCGAGTAAGAGGGGCATTTCCCCACACATGTGGAACTTTCACCATTACTCAGGGCCACTGGCAGGTACTGTGGGAAGAATGCCAAGGGCAGAAGTAATAATGAAGATAAGAGAACCTAGAACCAGAGGGTCCAGCTGCTAAGGGGGCTTCAGGAAGAGCACAATGCTGGAACGTTTTCAGGAAGGCGCTGCATACTCAGGTCACAGTGCTGTGTACTAGAAACATCTCCTTGATCTCTTAATTCATGTCACCTTAGTGAGTAAAACTGTGGTGGAATCCCCTACTTGTTATTTCTGAGTATCTCCCTAAGGAGGAGCTTACTTTCACTCGTACATATGTCTTTTTTTTTTTTTTTTTTTTTTTTTTTTTTTGTTGAGACGGAGTCTCGCTCTGTCGCCCAGGCTGGAGTGCAGTGGCCGGATCTCAGCTCACTGCAAGCTCCACCTTCCGGGTTTACGCCATTCTCCTGCCTCAGCCTCCTGAGTAGCTGGGACTACAGGCGCCCCCCACCTCGCCTGGCTAGTTTTTTGTATTTTAGTAGAGACGGAGTTTCGCCGTGTTAGCCAGGATGGTCTCGATCTCCTGACCTCGTGATCCGCCTGTCTCGGCCTCCCAAAGTGCTGGGATTACAGGCTTGAGCCACCGTGCCCGGCCGCACATAGGTCTTATAAGTAAAAAAATTAAAGTTTGCTAGCATGGAAGGTGGATATATGTTCTTGTGTTAAATTGACTATTTTGATCATGAGTGTATTAGTCCCTTCCTGCATTGCTGTAAAGAAATTCCTGAGACTGGGTAATTTATAGAGAAAAGAGATTTAGTTTGCTCATGTTCTGCAGGTTGTATGAGCATGGCGCCGGCATCTGCTTGGCTTCTGGGGAATCCCAAGGGAGCTTTTATTCATGGCGGAAGGTGAAGCAGGAGCAGGCACATCACATGGCAAAAGTAGGAGAGAGAGAGCTGTGGGAGAGAGGAGGTGCCACACCTTACAACAGCCAGACGTCGTGAGAACTCACTGTCGTGAGGACGGCACTAAGACAGGAGGGATCCTCCCCCATGACCCAGACATCTCCCACCAGGCCTCACCTTCAACACTGGGGATTACATCTCAACATGGGATTTAGTGGGGACCATGCAAACTATGTCAGTGAGGAAAGATTGGTAAAACGCTAAATATCTTTTGGTTTTTGTTTGGTATGACCTCAGTGTTTAAATTAGTTTCTTCCCTTTGAATTGCCACAACTAAAGCCATTCAGCACATCCTTACATTTACCTTGGCCTGTTTTGTTTTTGTCTTGTTGAAAGCATGATGCTCCTGTTAAAACCATCCATTGGATCAAAGCTCCAAACTACAGCTGTGTGATGACTGGGAGCTGGGATAAGACTTTAAAGGTATAATGTGCAATTGAAGCATTGTTTGGCCCCGTCAGGATTGTCATTTATTCTTGCACCATTTTGACTTCTGCTCTGAATGGTCACATACTGGCTTCTCTTTTTTGCTTTTAGTTTTGGGATACTCGATCCTCAAATCCTATGATGGTTTTGCAACTCCCTGAAAGGTGTTACTGTGCTGATGTGGTAAGGGATTTTAACTTAACATGTATTTACTTTTAAAGAAACAAAATAAGTATTTCTCACCTTGTGGTATCTTGCAGTTAGCGGGTAATGTAAAAATCCTACCGACTTTAGTAATAGATATAAAGGATAGAGTTCAGATTGCCTCAGTCGTCTTCAATTGGGAGATTTTTGTACTGCGTTTCTTCTTGAAGTACTTAATACTGGATGTCAAATTTTCCTGCCACTTGTTTGAACATATGCAGCTAGCTACGTGCCATCTCTAGTGTGACATCTATCATGTCCTTTCCATGGCAGTAGGAAAACTTGCAGTGACTTTGTGAGGTGGTACCAGGTCTTTGGGGACTGTCTCTGAGTGGGATAGAATTGAACTTTCTCGGCCAGGCACAGTAGCTCACGCCTATAATCCCAGCACTTTGGGAGGCCAAGGTGGGTGGATTGCTTAAGGTCTGGAGTTTGAGACCACCCTGGCCAACATGGTGAAACCCCATCTAAAATACGAAAATTACACCAAAAAAATACAAAAATACAAACCCTCTAAAAATATAAAAATTAGCTGGGCATGGTGGCACATGTGTGTAATCCCAGCTATTTGGGAGGCTGAGGCATGAGAATTGCTTGAACCTAGCAGGTAGAGGTTGAAGTGAGCTGAGATCATGCCATTGCACTTCAGCCTTGGTGCCAGAGTGAGATTCCGTCTCAGAAAAAAAAGAAAAAAAAGAAATAAAGAAATGGAACTTTCTCCATCTGTTTAGCCATGTCTTAAAGTTTTGTACCAACAGTCCTGTAATTCCACTTTTAAGAATTTATCACAAGAAAATAATCAAAGATAGAAATGGTCTTTGTTTTTGTGTGTTTTTTGTTTGTTTGTTTTTTGAGACGGAGTCTCGCTCTGTTGCCAGGCTGGAGTGCAGTGCCACGATCTCAGCTCACTGCAGCCTCTTGCCTTCCAGGTTCAAGCGATTCTCCTGCCTCAGCCTCCCATGTAAGTGGGACTGCAGGTGTGTGCCACCAGACCCGGCTAATTTTTGTATTTTTAGTAGAGACAGGGTTTCACATGTTGGCCAGGATGGTCTCAATCTCTTGACCTCATGATTCACCTGTCTTGGCCTCCCAAAGTGCTGTGATTACAGGCATGAGCCACCACGCCTGGCTGGTCTTTGTTTTATGTTATGTAGTGGAACATTGGAAGTGGTCTAAGGGGTCACCAAGACACAGATAAATAAACCCTTTGGTAGGTTCATTTGAGGGGACGTTAGACAGCCGCTGCTAGTAGTACTTGAAAAAGTGTGTGACATGGACCTTATGAAACATGTTTTGAGTAAAGGATATGAATTGTACAGAAATATGCTACATACCAAGTATCATGCTGAGGACAAAGACTGAAATAAAATATACTATACTGTTAACCAATTAGTGAGAGCAACTGAAGGGGTGGTGTAGGGGATTTTTATTTATTCTTAGCTCCTGAGTATATTTTCTAAATATCCAAATATTTTATAGTTAATTTTAAAACACAAGACTTTTTAAAATATATGAATGTTCTACTTTCAAATACTGTTTCTCTAGGTTTTAGTGAAACATAATCACGGGATTATTAAAATCCAGACTTAATTTTGTAACCAAAACTTAATCGAACACATTAGTATAAAAACAGCATACTGCTTCACCTGAATCGCATCTCTGTTTTCCTGTATTCCCTAGATATACCCCATGGCTGTGGTGGCAACTGCAGAGAGGGGCCTGATTGTCTATCAACTAGAGAATCAACCTTCTGAATTCAGGAGGATAGAATCTCCGCTGAAACATCAGGTGCGTCATTAGTCAAATCAAGAAGCATGTATTTAGCACCTGCTGTATGCAAGATTGTGCTCACATCTGGAATACAGTTGTATTTTGAAAAGCCTATAAGTATGTTCAAAGGAGGGTGAATTGAAGGATATAAACACAAATACTTAGTGAGTGAATACTAAGTAATACTAAGGTATCCCTGGATGAACTGAACTTACGTCTTCTCCAAACATGCCCCCGGATGGCTGAGTGCAGCTGAATTGTAGGAACCAAGGGAAAGCTGCTCCTTTGCTCTCTGAAGGAGTTTACTGAAAACCAGCTGGCAAAAGACAGATTAATAGGAGAAATGGCATACAAATTTATTGATGTGCACAGCATCTTACAAAGATCTTAAAGGCAATGTGGTTGATGCTTTCATACCATCTAGAGGTCACAGCAAGAAGAGGGCTCAGGGCATGGCCCAAAACAGGCTCTCATGGTAAATCGGGTTCTCGTGACAAGACAGGTTATGGGAAGAAGAGAAGAGGAGTTCTGTGGGGCAAAGGTGGTCTTGTTAATGTGGAGGAAGCCCCTCAGGCAGCACCCTCGGAGAGGACTGAGATAACGGCCTCAGACGGCAGTTAATCTTCCCTGAATCAGTACAAGGGAAGGGCCTCGGAGAAAGCCTGGCTGCACCAATGCCCATTTGTCTCTGCAGATGCAAATCTCCCCACAAAAGATAGCTTTTCAGCTATTATTTCCAGCCCTTCTGAATAGCCATCTTGAAATATGTTGGATAAGTCTGTTTTGGGGCGAAGTATTTTGGTTTCCTTGAGAATAAACTTACACATCTGGATGGGTTGGTTCCATTGTAAATTCCTAGCTTCCCACCTCAACTCAGCCTGCATCACACCTAGACAGTTGCTAGCTTTTTCTCCTTCACTCAGGCCTCCACTTGCCACAGGGCTGCTGGGCCTGTATTCTTGTCAGCTTCTCCATCCTTTAGTCTTTGTCTCAGCCAATCAGATCAGCTGTTGCTCAGATTAAAAAGAAGCTAATGGGAACTTCCTCCTCTTTCTCCTGCCGGATCTAGAAATTTGTCTGTGCTTGCCTCCTCCCCTGCCTTTTCCCCCATGAGGTGGAAACGGTCCTGCTAAGGCCAGTTTCGTGGTGGGACCCCATGCCCTCCAGCCTTCTCGGGAACCGTATGCAGAGTATCACCTCTTTCCCATTCCCCCATCTCTCCTGCCACGTAGTACTTCTCCATTAGCACTGACACTTGCTCAAGTCTAGTTGATCCTAGAAAACACACCTCCCTTGACCCCCACATCCTCCTCCAGTACCGCCTGTGTCCCTTTTCCTTCCGCAGTTGGGCATCTTGCCTGAAGTGTGCTTTGTTCCCTTACTTCCCACTCATTTCTCACTCGTGAGACCTTTGCCCCTGTTGTTCCGTCAGAACGGTTTTTGGCATGACCACCGGTGGCATCCTCATTGGTAATTCCAGGGGACACTGGACAGCCATCCTCTTACTGGAACAGAGCACCATTCACTGTTCTTACAAGACACATTTCCCTGGCTGCTGTTTTGCCAGCCTCTTACCTGCTACCTCTGTGGCTGCTACTCTGTCTTTGCTGGCTCTTGGCTGAATGTGGATGTTCCACAGATGTCTCCCTAAGCTGCTGCCTCCTCCACCCAAGCTCAACTGATCTCCCATCCACTGTCACTCAGCCACGCCCTGTGGACTGGAGACTCAGACCTCATTTCTGTGTTCCTGACATGGACACCCAGTCGGACAGCTCCTTGGTGTGTCTCCCAGGCGTCTGAGCCTGCAGTATCCCACGCCAAACCCAAGACTACGTTCTGTGGCTCTTTATTCAAATGTTACCCTTGCCTCAGGATTCTCCCTTGCCACTGCCAGCAGTACCATCTATTTTATACATACGTATGGATGTCATATACATACTAAATATTTCACTTCTTTTGCCTACTAGAATGTAAACCTCATGAGAGCAGAGTTTTTGTTTGTATTTGTTGCCACCTCCCAGCACTTGGAGCAGGGCCTCAAGTGTAAAAGGTGCTCTGTAAATATTTGCAGAGTGAACATTGGATCTGAACCTGCCCCTCTCGGCCACCACCAACCTGTTGCTCCTGATGTGCTTCACAGCCCATTCAATGGGACCTCCATCTCCTTTGGTAGAGCCAGAAATCTTGAGGTCACCCCTGATTGAACTCTCCCCCTCCTATCTCACTAATCCTCAATCTCCTCCCCTCCACGCTGAAATTATTTGGGAATCTGTTCATTTTTCTCCCTCCCTCCTGCCACATCTAATTCAAATATTGGAAAGCACTTAGATCAGAACTCTATGACATTGGTCTTGGCAGTGATTTCTTGGCTATGACACCAAAAAGCACAGGCAACAAAAGCAAAAATGGCCAAGTGGAACTGTGTTAAACTAACAGCTCCTGCACAGCAGGGGGAACCACGAAGAGAGTGAAAAGGCAGCCTGTGGAATGGGAGAAAATATTTGGAGACTTTCTAACAAGGGATTGATTTCCAGAATACATAAGGAACCCCTGCAACTCAATAGCAAGAAAACTGGTGACATGAAAAATGAACCAAAGACTTGAATAGACATGTCTCCAAAGAAGACATACAAATATCCAGCAGGTGTATGGAAATGTGCTTAACATACTAACCATCAGGGAAAGGCAAACGAAAACCACAATGAGATACCATCTCCTACCTGACAGGACCACTGTTACCAGAAAGCCCAAAGATAGCACGTGCTGGGGAGGGTGTGGGGAACCTGGAACTCGCGCGCACTATTGGGGGAATGCAAAATGCCACAACCGTTACAGAAAACTGGAGGCCTCAAAACATGAAAAACAGAATCCCCATATGATCTAGAAGTTCCACTTACAGGTCTTGATTCAAAAGAATCGAAGTGGGTATTTTGAAGAGAGACCTGTACTCCTAGTGTTCCTTGCGGCACTGTTCACAATAGCCAAGTGAACAGATAAAGAAAATGAGGTGTATACCTGCAGTAGGATGCTGTGCAGCCTGAAGGAGGAAATCCTGCCACTCGTGACAGTGTGGGTGACCATGAAGGAGATTATGCAAAGTGAAGTAGCCAGACACAGAAAGAAACTGCATGATTCCACTGAAATGTGACATCCAACGTCGACTCACGGAAGTAAAGGGTGGAATGGTGGACATCAGGGGATTGGGGGAGAGGGAAATGGGGAGCTACTTAATCAATGGGATGAAATTTCATTAAGCAAGATGAGAATGCTCTAGAGATAAGCCGTACAACATGGTACCTGTAGTCAACAATAATGTAGACTTAGAAATGTGTTAAGGGGTGGCTCTCGTGTTAACTGTTCTTACCACAATAAAACGAGCACATAGACCTTGGCTCTCGTTCAAGGCATCCTCCCGAGGTGAGGCAGCAGCTCTTGTAAGTGGCACCACTGGCCTTGCTGGACTGCGGCCTAAGCCCTTCCCTGCCTCCCCATTTCCTTTTGGGTGAATCCTCAAAAAAACGGGTCCCATCTGGCTTCACTTCCTGCCACCTGGTGCTAGCGCCCTGGCCTCTCCGTTGTTGAGGACTGATTGCCATCAGCCTTTGCACAGAGCCAATGCGTGTGGCTCTTGGTGCAAGTGGCACCCCTGGCATTGTGCAGTTCCTGGTGTGTGCCACACAGTAGACCCTGTGCTGAGGACCAGCCATGGCCTTTTCTGTCGTCTAAGAACTTGCAGATGTTTGTCACTTTGCTTTACTTTTTTTCTTTGTAGTCACAAAAGTAATGGTCTGGCAATTTTTAAAAAGGTGGGGGAGCAAACAGTACAGGAATGAAAGAACAGGCTGTTTTTCTTCATACTTAGGAAACGTGCATCCCCAGTAGCTGTCACAACGCCAGAGGCTGCTTCTCCCTTCGTCTTGCCTAGCCCCTGCCTGGGTCCTGCCGGGCTTCCCCTGAACTCACACAGAAGCTCAGATGGCCAGCTCGGGCAGGGTGGGTGGTCCTCCGGGCTTTGGCCAGGTTGCCACGACTGGAAGGAAGAAATGGTATCTCTGAAGTTAGCTTCTCCTCAGGGTGGTCGGCTTCTCTGCCCAGAAGGCTGGGTAGTAGAACCTCTGGGTACTTCTGTAGAGTGGAGACCCGCCCTTGGGCCCTCAAACTCAACACTGGGCGAAGTGCAGCATGTTGCTTGTGTGTAGCATGGCCACTACACCCACTGTCCCCTTCACCCTGTTTCCCTGTGAGACGGGTGCAGCAGAGCCTGCGTCCCTCCTCCAGCTGGGGAGGCAGAGGTGCAGAAGCATCAGGTGACCTCCTGAGGGGTGTCTGCCTAGTCAGGGACGTCTCCATTCCCTGCGGGCAGAGCCGCTGCCTGCCTCACAGCCCATGGGGCTCTGCTGGCGTGAACGCGGCCTTGTAGGGTGGCAGAGGGAGAGCGAGCAACGGAGGCAGGGAGGAGCACGGGGTGTGCAGTTTGGTCATAAGCTCACGGCTTAGACGGAGTTATTAAGGAGTTAGAAAGCAATGCTTACTGCTGTATCGTATTTGAGTGATGTTCTTCTGGTTCTTCTACAACCTAAACATGGGGTAAAAATGACTTACCTTCATGTTAGTCATGAAATCTTATATTATGCTGTGATTATGTCTCTGTTTTATTTTAACTGTAGCATCGGTGTGTGGCTATTTTTAAAGACAAACAGAACAAGCCTACTGGTTTTGCCCTGGGAAGTATCGAGGGGAGAGTTGCTATTCACTATATCAACCCCCCAAACCCGTAAGTGTGATTCTGTCAGCTTGCAGATTTCACCTTTTTTATTAACAAAGGAAGACTTACATGAACCTTTGTTTTTCAGTGCCAAAGATAACTTCACCTTTAAATGTCATCGATCTAATGGAACCAACACTTCAGCTCCTCAAGACATCTATGCGGTACGTTTTTAGACACTTTAGCCGTGGTGATACATCTGGAAACCAGACTTGGAGGTGGCTGAGGAATTGTGGGATCAGAAAAAACTCATCATTGAAGAGCTTGTGTGTGTTCATATCTGGAGATAAGTGGCTTATGCTGTAGGCTTCAGGTTTCTGTGGGTTTTTGTTGTTGTTGTTGCTGTTTTTGAGACAGAGTCTCACTCTGTCGCCCAGGCTGGAGTGCAGTGGCATGGTATCAACTCACTGCAACCTCCACCTCCTGGGTTCAAGCGATTCTCCTGCCTCAGCCTCCCAAGTAGCTGGGACTACAGGCGCCCAGCTAATTTTTGTATTTTTAGTAGAGACGGGGTTTCACCATATTGGCCAGGCTGGTCTCCAACTCCTGACCTTGTGATTCGCCTGCCTCGGCCTCCCTGAGTGCTGGAATTACAGGCGTGAGCCACCGCGCCCGGCCTTGTTTTCTGTGTTAATGTGCCCCCTGACTAGCAGCGTTGTGTATTTGTTTCTGAACGCAAGCTTAGGATGTTTTGCCAGAGTCTTCTCCCTCCCTTAGGAGTGCTAGTAGACAGCTCACACAACAGAGCTCAGACTGAGAAATCTGTTTGCTCAAAAGAAACGTTTTCCTGAGGTCTGTTCCTTGTTTCTTGCTGTCCACATGCTCACTTTCTCTGGTGTGCAAGGCCTTACAGGAGGCAAGATTGGGTTCTGGGCTGGCATTTGATGGAGGAAGTCTGGATAGTTTCTTTTGCGATCAGCGGGCAGCAGCTCGAAGGAAATGTACCTGTGCGCTTGGTTTCCTAACTCAAGCAGGAAGTGTGCGTGGGTGGAACCTTCTCCGCGCCCCTCTGCCTGGCTTCTTATTGTGCATGTCAATCCTTGCAGGTAAATGGAATCGCGTTCCATCCTGTTCATGGCACCCTTGCCACTGTGGGATCTGATGGTAGATTCAGCTTCTGGGACAAAGATGCCAGAACAAAACTAAAAACTTCAGAACAGTTAGATCAGCCCATTTCAGCTTGCTGTTTCAATCACAATGGAAACATATTTGCATACGCTTCCAGCTACGACTGGTCAAAGGTGAGAACTCCTGGGCGCTCCAAGGTAGTAGAGCCAGGTTCTGGGTTCAGAAGGCCTAGGCCTGAGTTGTGACTCTTCTCCGGACTCACATGTGTCCTTGGGCAGGTCACCGTCCCCTCCCTGTAAGGGGAAATTGCAGGACTTCCTCAAATGGTTGTGGGAATTCAGTACAGCCTTTGGCCAGAACCCAGCACACAGGAAGCACTCAGCCAGTGTGAGCCATTATGGGCTGCTCTGTTCCTGGGCACAGAAGCACAGTCAGGCCGGCGGCTGCACTTTATGAAGGGGGTGGCAGGGCGGGTCATGGAGCTTTCACCTGGGTGGTGTTGGTTGGTTGGTTAGCTGGGTGGTTTGCACAGGGGGAGTTAGGAGCTGGCAGGAGCAGGGCTGCAATTTTGAGGCCTTTGGGAGTGATGGTGAAATGTGTAGAGTCGAGTACTCAGTGCCCAACCCCGTGGGAAGTGTGTTGGCTTCAACCAGCCTGCGTGTTTCTCCACTGCTCAGCTCTTCTGGAGAGGTTGTCATCATTGTATTTGTGGTTTTCATCATTCTCCTCCCACCCCACTCTGCCCTTTGCTCCATAGCAGCCTTCTAGACTTTTCCCTACCCTGCCCTGGCTTCCGATGGGGAGGTCGCCTGCTTCACATAGGAGGGGCTTCTAGTGGCCTGCAGTGTCTTTTCCGCTCACCTCATGTCCACCTATGCTGACCCCACCTCCTTCCACCCTCACGGCTCTTTTCTGGGCCTTCTCCCATTGTCTTCTGTCCCCGTTCACCAGCTCCTCCCCTCTGTCTAAGCACGGAAGCCTGGAACCGTTTCCCTGTATGGTAAGGCTATCGCGAGAGTGGTGTCAGCACCTACCCTCTTGGTTCCCTGTGCTCGGTCCCCTCCTCAGTCCACTGCCAGGTACTTTCTGGCCTCTTAGAGCTGTACTCAGAGTCCCCGTGGCCACGTCCTCCTCGTCCAGTCCAGAAGCTTCCTTTCTGTCTGTGCCAGGCACTCACCTGTCCCTTCCTCTTCTACACATTTCTCCTCACTACTGCTTGGTCACGTCCTGGTTTATTCTGCTTCGGGCTGTGGTTTCCATCCTCCTACCAGCTCCTGTCTCTTGGCCCCTCTTGCCTTGCTGACATCTCGCCATCTCAGCCTGGGGGGCCACCACAGGGCTCTAACCAGTGCTTTGCATTCCCAAGACACCTGCTGCCACACAAGCCAGTGACTGGAGACGTCCCTTGGTTCCAGCCCTGCCCACTCCACCTTCAGTATTTCCCAGTCTCAGGAGTATGGCTGCACCTTAGTCTCCCTGAGGCCCTGAACATAGACACAGAAGTCCAGCTGATTGCCTTCCATCCCTCTGACCCTCCAGGCCTGCTGCTGCTTCTGTGTTTCCCTGTTTGAGGGTTTGCTGTGTGAGCCATGCAGCTACATTTTTTTTTTAAGCAACTTTATTGAGGTACAGTTGAAATGCAGTCATTGTTTAAAGTGTACAGTTTGATCAGTTTCAACATCTGTAAATACCCATGAAACTATCACCACAGTTATCTCCCCGAAAGGTTTTTGTGTGTATTCCTGTAATCTTCCCGTATGCACACACAAAACTATGGATCTGTTTTCTGGCATTATGGACTAGTCTGAATATTCTAGAATTTTCTATAAGTGGAGCCCCACACTACATTTTCTCCTTGCCCCAGCTTCTTTCCCTCAGCATAAGGATTTTGAAATTCACCCGTGCTGTTGAGTGAATCGCTCGTCCGTTACTTTTCAGTGCTGCGTAGTATTCCTAGGTAGGGTGTGCCATTTGTTTATCCATTCACCTGTGTAAGCCATGCACTCAGTTTTGTGACAAGAGTGTACCTTTTTGGTTCTGCCTGGCTGAGGTTGGACAGGCTGTGGCATGCTTGGAGCCCAAGGCCTCAACTCCCACATTGGGCTCTTTACTGAATCTTCTCTTTGCGTCCTCATCCCAGCAGCTACATCAAAATTCTGCATTTTAACTTAAATGACACGCGGGACTCTATACATTATAAGCATTAAAAAATGTAGTAATAAATTGAAAGCAGTGAGAAAAGTAATTGCTTTGAGTGCTGTTTAAAAATTGAAGTAATCTAATTCATTTAAGCAATTAATGTCAGCTTATTGTGGGGTTACATAAATTAGAATCTCTTTAGTTTAAAAGAGAAATTTGCTTCAGGGGTTTTTCATTGCTCTTAGTTCAAGGACAGTTATCTCTAGTGCAAAGTCATGATCGCATATGATTGATGTTATTAGCTTGCTGCTTGAGTAACTGTTCAGAAAAACTACACTTTGTTTATTATGAGAATTAGTGGTCACTGTTGAGCAAACCTTCTAGAGCTTTCTTGGCGTGCCTGTTGGGAAGAGAATAAAAACATGTCATCACAGTACAGGTGACAGAGTGCACCCGGCGCCATGCCCCACCTCCCTCTTCCAAGTCTTTGGCCCACCTGTGGCTCCTGCCTGCTGTCTCTCTTCCGGATCATCTGCCTGGCCCACCCCACTCGCCTCTTCCTAAAACTGAAATGTGATCACATCACTGACCTGCCTACGGCCTCCTTTTTCCTGGGGAATAACATTCAAAGGCCTCCTTCTGCTGTTCACTGCCCTGTAGTCTGGCCTCTTCCTGATTTCAGGGGTCTTTCGATGCTATATAGCCCTGCATCCCCTCCAGTGTGGGCCTGGGCAGACGTGCACACATCCACACACGCCTCTGGATCGCTCACCACCATGCATGCCTCTGCTGCGCTCTGTGTCTGTCGCTCCTTCTGTGTGGGGCGGGGTGTCTCCCTTCATCCCCATGATACCTTGCAGGTCAGATGTCCTCCTTTCCGTGAAACATTCTCAGGTCAGAGCTAATGCTGACCAAGGGGCCCAAGGCAGTTATCTTGGTGTTAAAGTCCTGGGGTGTTAAAAGGGGGCTCAGTGTCGAAAACACGAACCTGTGAAGACTCTCTCAGCAGGACATGGATGACACACTGGTACCAACACGTCCTTAGGCCTTTCTCTGAGGACTGAAGTTTTGCTTCACATTTGACTTTATCTTTGTTGTTTTTATTTCTCTGAGAGATTATGCTTCCAGTACTGTAGCACCGGACTTCACCTAGAAAAAGCACCTACAGGCCGGGCGCGGTGGCTCAAGCCTGTAATCCCAGCACTTTGGGAGGCCGAGACGGGCGGATCATGAGGTCAGGAGATCGAGACCATCCTGGCTAATACGGTGAAACCCCGTCTCTACTAAAAAAAACAAAAAACAAAAAACTAGCCGGGCGACGAGGCGGGCGCCTGTAGTCCCAGCTACTCGGGAGGCTGAGACAGGAGAATGGCATGAACCCGGGAGGCGGAGCTTGCAGTGAGCTGAGAGCCGGCCACTGCACTCCAGCCTGGGCGGCAGAGCAAGACTCCATCTCAAAAAAGAAAAAAGAAAAAGCACCCACAAACGCTTTCTGTTGAATAATAAGATCATTGGTGTTTTTTGTTCTCTTTAGGGACATGAATTTTATAATCCCCAGAAAAAAAATTACATTTTCCTGCGTAATGCAGCCGAAGAGCTAAAGCCCCGGAATAAGAAGTAGTGGCTGGAGACTCTGGCCCGGCCAGAGTTGTTCTCTCCACTCTGCCTCATCTCTATACGAATTTGGGTCCCAGCCTTGTTGGGTTGTCAGCCATGGACATGGATTTCAACCCCCGGAGAAAACGATGTCATTGTTGAGCAGCCGAGAGCCCAGGCGTCCACGGCGACTTGCCGTCTCTCCGTTCCACTGCCTGCTGCCGAGTTTTTCTGTACCTCTAAGGGGGTTGAGGTTACTGTAGATGTTAGATTGCGGGCACCGCCAGGGATTTGGCAGTGCTTCAGTGTATGTGTTAGAGAATATTGGCAAAGTGTCTGGGAGCCCCGTGCTGTGTTTTGTAATAAAGTCTTTTGCAGATTGCTTTCCCAGCTTCCTTTGTCCTTTTCTCCCCTTTCCCACCCTGTAACTTCAGGAACGTGCGTCCTGCCCAGCATCAGCGTGGGGTTTTGTGTTGAGATTTCAGACAACCTCTGGGAAACACAGCAACCTTAGGGGAAAGGGGTTCCCCAGCTGCGCTCACTTCTGCCCTGCAGAACAGCAGCCTCTGTGAGCCCTGGTGGGAAGAGTTTGAATGTGTTTTTCCTTGCTTCCCTCATTCCCATCTTCAGAATCCCCAGTGCTTTCTGGCCCTGCTGCTCAGATTTCCGAGTGACTCAAATGGGGACTGTTACTTGTGCTGGGTGACAGGCCATTTGTGGGTGACACTTGTGTGACTTTCAAGTTAGAACCCAGGTCCCCTGCATGGGAATTGCCCTGAACTCATACCCTCGGTAGTGGTTGTTTGGCTGTTGCTTTTGTGTATTGTATAATTTAAAATTCCTGGTTGGTAAGTATTCAAAGTGAAATTCAGCTTACCGTGTGACTTTTGGGTCTGTCACTGTATTTTTCACCTGTGATCTCAAATGCTTCTTAGGCCTTCCTGTTTGGACTAATGTGTGAAGTCTGACTTGCTGAGTGTGAAATTCTAGTATTGATAATGTTGTAAGATGTGTTTGCCTACTCATAAAAAACAATGAAAATAAAATTTTCTACTGGAAGAGACCATCTGCACTCTGGTTTAAATTCTTTGGTAGGTCACAAATGAATTCAGACCCACTCTCCAGCCCTATTTTTTAGCCTAAAAAACTTATTTTTTAGAGATAAAAGGCAGGTGCACTAGAAAATATCTGAATTTTCAGGTTAACCGTTTCCAGCTCATTTTTCTCTTCACTTTATGAATCAGGCCTGTGGTCTTATCAACGTGGGGAAGATCTAGCTAGCAAGTCTAAGACTGCTGTGAGGGGAGATTGAAGCTTGATTATCTCAGCAGCCAACTTTCATATGAGGGGGAATAGACTTGTCGGCTTTAGCTTAGCCAGAGTTTCATTGTTTTTACCAGCCCTAGTGACAGGCTAGGGTGGAAACTGAGTCTCAATCACAGGCCTTTTAGAGTATGCTTTCCCAGGATGGGACCTTGCCACCTCCCCAAGGGGACAGTTTTTGTGATTGGCAAATAGTCCAAGATTGGACTTGGGCTGTCAGAACCTGGGGGTCAGGGAGCTCTTTGCTGCCACCAGGATGTGAGCCTTGGATGAGGCCAAGACTCATTTTTCTGCTGCCCAGGACCTAAAGCTTTCGCACACTGCATGTTTGCTAATGAGGATCTAGGAAATATTCACTGAGATCATTAAGCTTCTTAAAATACTTCTTTTCACGTTTCCTAAAATGCATATGAAGACTTAGAGGAACTCTTCATCTTAAACCAGCATCTCTACAGGCACCTGTAAGTTGCATGCAGTAGGTGCTCATTAAGTATTCATAAGTTTGATGGCATCTTCTAGTTCAAAGATACACTAGTGTAATCGTGGCTCTTTGTTTTAATAAATGTCAAGTCATCCTGCCATTAAATATTTACTGCACACCCTGTTAGAAACAGAGCTGCTTTCATTGAAAGTAAGGTATATAAACCTCATGGAGAAGACAAATTTTGTTCTTTCACTTAGTTTTTTCCAACATATGAAAATTTTAAAACATACAAAAAAAGGGGAAAGGGTTTTGGCAGTGAACATACACCTGCCATCTGCCTGCCACCAGGATGCCACCATGAACACTGATCTTTCCCTTGATTTTCTGCTTGGTTTTGCCTGGCTTTCCTCCCACTCTTTGGTGTAACATCACTTCCCTGGTTCCTCACTGTGGGAACAGGGCCTGGTGGGAAGAACTTTGTATAAAGATGCTGCTGAAACAAGGTGGCAGGGATTTAACGTGGGTACAGGAAGGTGCACTTGGTTCCTGTCATGTTTGGTTGGAAGCAGGATGGAGCTGTGATGGATGTGTGTGAGACACCGGTCTGTGAGCCTGTGCTCACGTGTGTGCACGTGTGCATGTAAGCCTGCCTATGAAAACCCTGTCAGTCAAAGGGGCCAGCAGAACCCACCTGCCTCACCCCATTTTTGGGTTAGCTTCATGCCAGAGGATCCTCTGGTAGAGGAAGAACAAAGGATGCAGCAAGTGCTTGGCCTGCTGGCGGTGAGCTCGCTGGCTTTCACCAGAAAATAACTACCAAGAGAAAGTAAACAGCAAGGGCCAGGCGCGGTGGCTCACGCCTGGAATCTCAACACTTGGGGAGGCCAAGGCGGGAGGATCACTTCGAGGCCAGGAGTTCCAGACCAGCCTGGGCAACAAAGCAAGACCCTGTCTCAAAAAAATTTATTTGAGTCATGTAGGAAATTTTTGTTTTTCTCATTCAACCAAAATTTTAGTCTCTTGAAGGAGAGACTCTAAAACATGAACTAAACACGTTCTTGAACATGCAGGAGCACCTAAGCCAGCCTTTTCCAAATTGACTCATGACCCCTTCGTAGGTTGTGAAATGAATGTAGTTGTCACAATGAGCATTTCTTTTAGTGGAGCCACAAAAAATTACAGAATATATGTATGTATTACCTATTTTAATATCCTGGGGTGTGATTTTTCTCTGTTCCTGTCACTTTTTATGTGGTTTAGGATGAGTTCTTAGCTTCGGTGACTTCAAGTAATAGCCATAACTGCACTTGAGGTCTCTTGAAATAACCATATAACATTGCAATTGACATGGGGCTTGGTGCGGTGGCTCATGCCTATAATCCCAGCGCTTTGGGAGGCCGAGGCAGGCGGGCCACTTGAGGCCAGGAGTTCCAGAGCAGCCTGGCCAACAAGTCAAAACCCAGCTCTACTAAAAATAGAAAAACTCGCTGGGCATGGTGGCACATGCCTGTAATCCCGGCTGCTGGGGAGGCTGAGGCATGAGAATTGCCTGAGTGCTTGAGCCTGGAAGGCGGAGGTTGCAGTGAGCCTAGTCACAACAGAGCCTGTCTCAAAATACAAACGTGCTTAGAATTGGACTGCCCACCTTCAGTTCCAACTCTGTCACCAACTTTGCTAACATGTGATTTACCTATTGTTTAAGCATGTGATTTAAACCTCTGAGCCTCAGTGACCTCATCTGCAAAATGGGAGACATTAAAAGTTGCTGTCAGAATGGTTATGTGAGCAGAGTTAAAGCGTAAAAGTGACCCTGTGGCTGGCCTGTGATGTAGAGTTTAAATGTAGCTGCTACTGTAAGTGCCAGTGAGGATGACGTCCATGAGAAGTCTGCTCAGTGGTGCAGTGCTGTCGGTGTACAGGCGGGACAAAAAGGTCCAGAGACCAAGCTGACTGGAGATCCAGCTTGTCTCTTAAGGTTCTTTCCCCGGGAGCCGCGTGTTGTGCTTAGGTCTGGCCAGCAGATGGCGCGAATGGCCCCAGTGCCAACATAGGAGCATTTGCTCTGTGTTCAATTTCACAGACTTTAGTTCATTAAAAGAAACGAAGTGTTGGCCACCCCCTCCATTTGCTGTTGCTAAACTTTTTTTTTTTTTTTTTTTTTTTAATTTGAGACGGAGTCTCGCTCTGTCACCCAGGCTGGAGTGCAGTGGCGCGATCTCAGCTCACTGCAAGCTCCGCCTCCCAGGTTTACGCCATTCTCCTGCCTCAGGCTCTCCCAGTAGCTGGGACTACAGGCGCCCGCCACCTCGCCTGGCTAGTTTTTTGTATTTTTAGTAGAGACGGGGTTTCACTGTGTTCGCCAGGATGGTCTCGATCTCCTGACCTCGTGATCCGCCCTCCTCAGCTTCCCAAAGGGCTGGGATTACAGGCTTGAGCCACCGCGCCCTGCCTGTTGCTGCTAAGCTTTTAAGATATTTGGGAAGTAGAATCAAAACATTGCTCTTGCTGTTAGAAGAATCGTCTTAAAAATAACGCTTTATAGGAAGATTGAAGGCCTCCTTGGAAAATGCTAAAGGAGATAATTTGTCAGAGGTGAGACCCTGATTTTTCTGTTTCAAACTTAGCGGCCGCGATGGTTTCCTCGTGGAACACTGAAGCCTTGGCGCCCGCGATGTGGGGGCCTCTGAGCACTCCTGTGCTCCAAAGCATCACCCTTGCCCTGATTTGGGAAACACAAATCCCTGGTGGTGGCAAACAGGTCACTTTAAGACGCGTGTTAGTAACTTTGAAGGCCCTGTGGCCTGTTGGAATTGAGATGTAAACCTAAAACAGCAGATGTCAAAGGCTTAGTGCCAAAAAAAAAATGAACTAAACACATGCTCTCGAAATTAATGTAAATGCCATTAATTTTCATACCAATTACACATTCAAATGATACTATTTTGGATAATCAATTTAACTTTCCCCTGCTTGTAATGTTAAAATGTGGCTACTGGAAAATTGTAGATTACATTCGTGGCTCATGTTATATTCATCTTTCTCTGGGACATCACTGCACTAGGTCCTCTGAGGTGTCACTCACCACTCCACACCAAATAGTAAAATGCACCCACATCCTGCTTTAAATCACATTGTTTTAAAGGCAAATTCTTTGAAAAAAATTTCATATTTTACTTCTGAAATCATTTGGCAGTAAGTTAGCATATACTTCATGTTGATTTTTTAATCATCACCTCAAATACTAGGGAATTTCTCACAAAGTGCAGCATTTCCTACAAAGCTACAAATTGTTTTCAAATCGATTGGATATTGGAATACTAAACAGTTCGTGAGGTCTCCACTATTACATTTGTAGGCCTTTACTTAAACGGATTCATTTGGGGATTTTTCTTGTTTGTTTGTAGGTGTTTTGGGGGGAGGATAGCATCTTGCTGCATCGCCCAGGCTGGAGTGCAGTTGTGCGATCTCGGCTCACTGCAGCCTCTGCCTCTCGGGCTCAAGAGATCCTCCCACCTCAGTCTCCTGAGTAGCTGAGATTACAAGTGCGTGCGTGCCACCACACCAGGCTCTTTTTTTTTTTTTTTTTTTTTTTTTTGTATTTTTGGTAGAGACAGGGTTTTGCTATGTGTGCCCAGGCTGGTCTCAAACTCCTGGGCTCAAGCAGTCCTCCTGCCTCGGCCTCCCAAAGTGCTGGTATTACAGGCATAAGCCACCACACCCAGCCTGGGGTTGTTGTTTTTAAATATCTTAAAGCTAGTTCTCTTTTTCTTTCTCCCTTTCTACCTTGCTCCCCTTCAACATTTTCCTAGGCTCTTAAGAAGCTGTATAAGCCCCAACACCAGGGCCTGGCTATAGTGTTTAGGAAAGGCAGTTTCAACACAAGCATTGTATTTCCTTGCAAGGTACTGTCTTGTTAATCAGAGACTGGCAATGTTTCACAGCTCTGCGAGGTCTTCCTGCTAACTGCGGTTCCCCTGTTTCACGGCCCACATTTATCCCATGGAGATGGGAGACATCAGGAGAGGTTGTGGCTGCAACTTTGAGGGTTTTATTATGACAGGTGTTAGGTCACTGTAAGGCAAATATGGGCAGTGTAAATAGTTTCGTAGCTGACTGTGTGAGTTTTTACACCACTTTATTGAAGTGTGACTGACACATAAAAGGCTGTACGTATTTAATGTATACAACTTGATGTGTTTGGCGATAAACATACACCCATGGAACCATCACCACAGTCTAAGAGCCTATTGTGAATTTTGCATCAATCTACTGAGAAATATTCTTTAAGGTGAGGGCTATTTCCAAAGCAGATAAGAAACACCTGTTGCATACTTGCTTAAAATGTAAATCAGCTCCCAAAAACTAACTGACCTGCATTCTTCATCTTTTCTTCTTTTTCCCTCATGATTGTGGGCCAGGGGAGGCAGTGTGGGAGGAGACAAAGCTCAAAGAAGGAACTGACAATCCCCAGCGTCCTGCGGGCCCGCATCCACACTGTGGATTCTGTCGGCTCACTGGCGGCAGCACTCTCTGATATCTTTTCTTTTCTTTTCTTTTCTTTTCTTTTCTTTTCTTTTCTTTTTTTGAGACCGAGTCTCGCTCTGTTGCCCAGGCTGCAGTGCAGTGGCGTGATCTCAGTTCACTGTGCCCTCTGTCTCCCGGGTTCAAGCGATTCTCCTGTCTCAACCTCCCGGGTAGCTGGGATTACAGGAGCCACTGCACCTGGCCTTCTCCTGTGTCTTTCATTTCTCTTCTTCACTACCCGTCAGCATGATGGGTTTCTTCCACCTCTGTGAATCCCAGTATCAAGATACAGCCTGATCGCCCCTTAATACGGTGCCACCGTGACTCCAGACCCGTGTGTAAGCATTGGTCATTCATCAGCTTTCACGAGGTGAACTGGGGACGAGGCAGGGGCTTGGACCGGCTTCTTGGCCAGGACTCGCTGCCTTCCTCAGCTGAAGAGACTGCATTTCCAGGTTGAACCCTGACCCCCACTGACTTTGGGCATCTCCTTGTGTCCTGTGTTTGCCAGCCTTTCCACTCCCTTGTAAATCTTTCTGCCTCCAGGGCTGGCCTCTAAAACAGGTGCACTGGAGGCTGCTCCTTGCGTTACTTGAAGCATGGCAGTCGCCACTGGCTTCGGCGAGGGGGTGTTTCCCTCTGGTGCTGGGGAGCCCAGGGCATCCATTTGGGGCTTCAAGTCATCTCTTGGGACTTCATGTACCTCGAGTCCACCCTGTGGGCCCCTTCGGTGGGGCTTTGCTGTGAGGGCATCTTGACTGGTGTGGAAGGCCCAAGCATAGTTCTGCTTAGCCTACAAAAGCAAAATCGGTATTAATATTTGTTATGGGCTGAGCTGTCATCCCCCAGATTCCTATGTTGAAGTCCTAACTCCCAGTAACTCAGATTAGGACCATATTTTGGAGACATGGTCTTTAAATAATTCAGATAAAATGAGGCCCTAATCCAATATGTCTGGTATCCTAGACCAGGAAATCTGGACGCAGACAAGGACAGAAGAAGGGCCACATGAAGACACAGGAAGAGGGCGAGGTCCGCATGCCACGGAGAAGGGCCTTGCCAGGAGCCAGCCCTGCAGATATCCGGATCTCAGATTTGTGCCCTCAGAACTCTAAGAGAATAAACCTCTGTCGCTCGGTCACCCAGTCTGTGGTAGTTTGTCACAGCAGCTCAAGGTGACCACTACAGTCTTCTCCAGTGGCCACTTGCATTTGGGCTGCATGACCTGGTGTCTGCAGGATCCACAGCACCAGCCACCGCGCGCCGGGCTCCCAGGCAGGCAGTGCTGAGCTTTCTGTAGTGACGCTGGCGGGGGCAGGATCTCCGGCCTGCGCGACCCTCGCAGCCACTGTGGAAACAAACTCAGCCTTCCCCAGCACCACGTGCAGCTCACAGCTTGGGGATTCGCTACAGGCTTCCCTTCACCTGCTAACCTGCAAGGTGCCAGAAAGCCAGAAGCGGGTAGCATCCCTCAGAGACTTGTGGCATTTGTGCCCCACGTTTCCTGCCAGCAGTGACTGCTTTCCTTGGTTTGATCAAGGTGCTGCCTGCGGCTGTCCAGCTTCTTACCTGATGTCTCGGCAACCCAGCTCAGCTCAAGAGAATCCTTGTTCTTTGTGGCACTTCCTTTTCCTAGAGCTTTTCTCACCACCTTTTTTTTCTTTTTTTTCTTTTTATTTTTTTTTTGAGATGGAGTCTCCGTCTGTCACCCAGGCTGGAGTGCAGTGGTATGATTTCGTGATCTCAGTGGCGTGATCTCAGCTCACTGCAACCTCCACCTCCCGGGTTCAAGCGATTCTTCTGCCTCAGCCTCCTGCGTAGCTGGGATTACAGGCACCTGCCACCATGCTCAGCTAATTTTTGTAGAGATGGGAGCCAGGTTGGTCTTGAACACCTGACCTGAAGGGATCCACCTGCCTTGGCTTCCCAAAGTGTTGGGATTACCCACCAGCACCCAGCCTCTCATCACCATCTTGAAGCCAAAGGATGAGGGGACACTGAGCCCAGGGGCAAGTGCCACCATGCAGGCTGGCGCCAGCACCTGCCTGGGCCCTTATGCAGCCCCTGCCCTCATAGACACACCTGTCCACGCTGCATAGCAAGGCCACGTCCCTCTTCATGAGAAAGATACTGGGGCAATGAACAACTTTTAGCACAGGAGACCAATCAGGTCATTTGGTTATTGACAGGGAGCAGCAGGCTCTCCCCCACTTTCTCATTCTGCTGCACCCCCAATTTGCCACTTGGATTGCACTCCTTTCCCTAGGGGATGAGGGCACAGCTTTCGACGTGAGCTGTGTTCGTTTCCCAAGTCTGCAGTAACAAATGGCCACATACTTACTGGCTCAGAACCACAGAAATGAATCCTCTTATAGTTCTGGAAGCCTGATGTCCAAAATGACTCTTGGGGGACTAAAATCAAGGTGGCGGCAAGGCTGGTTCCTTCTGGAGGCCTGAAGGGAGGACCCATTTCTTGCTTCTCCTGGCCTCTGGTGGCTGCCAGCAACGCTTGGCTTATGGCTGCATCACTCCAGCCTCCTGCTTCTGGGCTCACATCTATTCCCGTTCCTTAGTCAAATCACCTGGAGCCGTCCTCAGATGGAGACTCTTACGATTTCGATGGGTTCATCTGGATGACCCTGGATACTCTTCTCACCTCCAGATCCTTAGCTTAGTCACATCTGCAGAGTCCCTGTCACCAGGCAGGGTGCCATGTTACAGGTTCCAGGGATTAGGATGCAGAGGCCAGGATTCAGCCATGCACACAGGCCAGTGTCTTTCTGTCTTTGCAGCTGAAACTGAGGCGTGTGCACTCTGCTGCTCCAGGAACTGTCCACTAACGCTGCTGGGGGCCTGTGACAGCATCGACTGAGCCTGTGAGTGCCCCCTGGAGAGGAGCTGAGCCTTTCCTCTCCCCAGTACCAGTGCCTGCTGGTGCATTTTGGCCTCTGTGCCCAGTAGTATTGAACCTTTTTTCTTTTTTTCTTTTTTTTGAGACAGAGCCTTGCTCTGTCACCCAGGCTGGAGTGCAGTGGCATGATCTTGGCTCACTGCAACAACCTCCACCTCCCAGGTTCAAGTGATTCTCCTGCCTCAGCCTCCCAAGTAACTGGGATTGCAGGCACGCACCACTACACCCGGCTAATTTTGTATTTTTAGTAGAGATGGGGTTTCACCATGTCGGCCAGGCTGGTCTCGAACTCCTGACCTTAGGTGATCCACCTGCCTCAGCCTCCCAAAGTGCTTGGATTACAGGCATGAGCCACTGTGCCCAGCCAATCTGGGGAACCTTAAAGGCAGTACACAGAAGGTGTATAGGCATCACTGACACTCTGCTAGAGCCCTGAATGGAGAGGCACTCTGGATCAAGGCTCCCTGCCTTTCTGCTGTTCTCTGTGCAGGTGCATGCTGGGACAGGTCTTGGCCAGCAGAGCAGTAGAAGGACTGCCTGGTCTCATCTGGAAACCTTTCTCTGAGACCCGCTATTTTCGTGTGTCACCAGCTCTTGCCCCCAGTGTCCAAGGCTGCCAAGGTGGGCTGGGAGGCTGCCAGAGCCCCAGATTCAGGTATGCCAGCAGCTCTTGGGAGGTTTTACCCTTTTCCCCAAAGTGTGCAATGGTGGAAACTGCCACCAACCTCCATGGAAGCGTCGCCTGTTGGAATGAGGGCAGGCCTAGAATCCCTGGGAAAAGGCGGACAGAACCACAGATGCTGTGACACCCCAGAGAGAAGGCCCATCCCTGGGGATTTGGAGATGGGGTGACAGTCTTTGCCAAGGAGGGTTATCAGGTAGTTGTTGGGGGCAGGGGTTGGCAGTGGTGAGGGGTGGAACTGGACCCCCATGAAGAGACAGGTGCTCAGAGGACAGCAATGGGCAAAGGCGGGTGGGCTCTGCCAGGGAGGTGGGTGCAGCCAGACCACCACGGCCCTGCCTGGCTGGAGGAGCTGGAGAGAGGCATACTTTACCTTCAGCTTGGATTGCATTAGCGGCCAGAGGACCCAACCTCAGCCACTCGAACTCTCTTATAAAAAGAGCTCTTTTAATCGGTTGGAAAATAGAAAATAATTTCAGCTCACATGTGACCCTAGCACACTGTCAAGCCCGGGGGGTGAAAGACACCCCAAAAGTGCAGGAAAGAGGCGGAGAAAGGAGTGAAGTGAGCTGAAGAACCCTACCCCCCAGCGATGGCCACCCACGACCTTCCACGGCCAGAGGGGCTGTGCAGATGTGGTTGAGGCTGGGGACCCTGAGACAGGGCGATGGTCCTGGCTTTCTCTGGTGGGCCCACTGGAATCACAGCGTTGTTGAAGGTGGAAGATCAGGGCAGATGGGAGTGAGACTGGCAGGACGCAGAGTGAGGAGGACTCCACCCGTCACCATCACCATCAGCACTGACTTTGGAGACAGTAAGTGAGGCCACCAGCCTAGGAATGTGAGTGGTGTCTACACTGGAAAAGCCAGGAAATAAGGGATTCTCTGTAGAACCACCAGAAGGGACTCAGCCCTGCCAACACCTTGATGTTAGCCCACTGAGACCCATTTCAGCCTTCCAACCTCTGGAACTAGAAGAGGAGAATTTTGTGGAGTGTTTGAAGCCACTAAATGTGTGGTCATTTGTCATAGTAAACTCAGGAAACCAATACACAGGGGTGCCGACCTGGGGTCCACAGACCCCACAGGGCCCAGGGATAGAATTCAGGGTCTGTGAGCCTGATGGAGAACAAAGATCTTTATCTTCATCAAGCAGAGCTCAGCTGAAGTGAGGCCCACGGTGAGCACAGATGCAGCCGGCCTCTGCCTCTGTCAGCAGCACCTGCTGCTCTGAAGCCACAAGAAGCCACAGAGGGGCTGGACAAGGTGGCTCACACCTGTAATCCCAGCACTTCGGGAGGCCGAGGCAGGCAGATCACCTGAGGTCAGGAGTTCGAGACTAGCCTGGCCAACATGGCGAAACTCTGTCTCTACTAAAAATACAAAAATTAGCAGGGCGTGGTGGCGCATGCCTGTAATTCCAGCTACTCGGAAGGCTGAGGCACAAAAATCACTTGAACCCAGGAGGTGGAGGTTGCAGTGAGCGGAGATTCAACCACTGCACTCCAGCCTGGGCAACAGAGTGAGGCTCTGTCTCAAAAAAAAGAAGTCACAGAGGTCATGCACCCTCACATACACGGCTGTCACTGACGTCTTGACATAGCAGTTTTGCTCATCAATCCTTCAAAACTACGGTCTCATCAGCACCACTACGTGACCTTGTTGTTGAACACATTGATGAGGAAGACATTACTTGCCCACATTGCTACATCACACATTGTTTAAAAAATATTTTCATAGCCGTTTATATTTGTTTGTTTTAATTAGAGAGGGGGGTCTCTCTACGTCGTCCAGGCTGATACAGAACTCCTGGGCTCAACTGATCCGCTTGCCTCAGCCTCCTGAGTAGCTGGGACTTCAGGCACATGCCAACACACCCAGCCTATATTTTAAGGTGATTGTTTTCCTTTGCTAATCTAAGCATTTTATTTTATTTGTTATTACTATTTTTTATAAAGACAGGATCTTGCTCTGTTGTCCAGGCTGGAGTGTAGTGGTGTGATCATAGCTCCCTGTAGTCTCAGCCTCCTGGGCTCAAGTGATCCTCCAGCCTCAGCCTCCCAAGTAGCTGGAACCACAGGCATGCATCTAGCTACATTTTTTAATTTCTTTGTAGAGTCAAGGTCTCCCTTTATTGCCCACATTGCTACATCACACTCCTAGCCTCAAGCAATCCTCCCACCTCCGCCTCCCAAAGTACTGGGATTACAAATGTGAGCTACCACGCCTGGCTGGTAAGCATTTTATTTTTAAGTGTTTAATACTATTACCTTAGGTATCAGTTGACTGCCAAGGGTTCCATGGCCCACAAAGGGCCCCTGGAAAGGGAACACAGTTTTGTGAGACTGGGCTGGGAGCCAGGCTGGGCAGAGGTGACTTGGGTCCCTCAGGCCTCACTGGGGAGCGCGGGAGGGAGGACTGGCAACTGTGTGTGCTGGGTGAGAAAATAGAAATTGCAGGAGCTTGGAATGCAGAATTCCTGCTCAATGTGAGGATGAGCCCAGCACTTTCTGTGTGTTATCTTAGTTCATCTCACAAAAGCCCTAGGAAGAGATGACTACAATGATGCCCATTATATAGCTGAGGAAACTGATGCTCAGAGAGGTCCTCTCCTGCCTCCCTCGCAAATGTGTGATGTGTGCATGGCACAAATGCAGAACTGCCTGGCCTAGGCCTGCTCTCTGCTCCCAGCCGTGGCTCCAGCTGCCCTGCAGAGGAGGGAGAGTGAGTTTACCCTGATGAGGATGGGCAGAGGGGAGCGGGTGAGGCCGGCCACTGCGATCTGAAACAGCGCGGGCCCCGTCCAGGCGGGGCTCTGGTTTGAGTCTTCAGGCCCCGCGCTCTTGGGCTTCCTCTTTTTGTTTGTCGTGTTGGTGTTTATATCAAGGCTCTTCGGGGACTCAGCTTTGGGCTGAGGTTGGTGCAGTGGCCTGTACACCCCTACCCTGCAGGCCGGCTCCTTTGAAACTACGGGAGCCCTGGGTTGCCATATTTGTCTTCCACATGCAGAGCAGCGAGCCTGGGAATCTGTCCTCAGGGGACGCAAGGCAGGCAGTAGGGCTAGAGTGGGCAGCGGGGCTTGAGTGGGCAGCGGGGGTTGAGTGGGCAGCAGGGCTCAAGTGGGTAGCAGGGCTCGAGTGGGCAGCGGGGTTCAAGTGAGCAGTGGGGCTTGAGTGGGCAGCTGGAGTGGACGGAGCACACCCCGCAGGCCCAGCCAGACCACCACCCCATGTGCCTTCACTGCTGCCTCCCAACCCCCATGCCGAAGGCTTGCTGTTGTCTCCTGTCGATGAAGGGGCTGAAGCTTTAGAGGGAGCTACACCAGCTCACGTTCACAAACCCATGGGGCCAAGGTCAAACTCCAGGCTGGCCCCCAACCCACTGAGCCACAGGGACTGACGGCAGTGGGGGAGAAGACCCATTTCCAGGCCACGCTGGCCCTGTCAGTGGCAGTCACCAAATGGCATCTCCATCATTTGGGAATGCTCTTGGTTGTCACCAAGGAAAGCCCAACTAACAGTAGCTTAAACACTTCAGGATTGATTTTTCGTATTAACAAAGAGTCTGTTGGTTGGTGCTGGTTTAGCACAGGGGTTGTCTATCTTACTGTGGATATTTTGGGCTAGAGTAATCTTTGTTGTGGGGGGCTGTCCGGTGCATTATAGAACGTTTAGCAGCATCCGTGGCCTCCACTGCCTAGAAGCCAGTAGCGTTCTCTCCCCCAAGTCAGGACTATCAAAAATGTCTGCAGACATTGCCAAATGTCCTCTGGATTTAGCAGTATGAGGAACAGTGTCTATGAGTCTCCTGGACTTTGCCTCATGGTCACAATATGACTGCCACAGCTCCAGACATCCCACCCATGTTTAGGCCAGAGAGAACAATAAGGGTACCAGCTGCCTCTGTGTCTTTTAGCAGAAAAGTGGAAGTTTTCACAGAGGCCGCAACAGGCTTCCACTTAGGTCTCATTGGCCCCAACTGGGTGACATGACATGGTCACCCTGTGCTGCAAGGGAAGCTGGAAGAGCAATGATATATTTTTCCAACCCTTTAGTGGTAATGGGTAAGGAAGAAGAGGGTGGGAGTGGCTGCCCACAGTGCCCGCTACTATCCTGGGACTTTTATACAAGGGCACCTGTCTTCACCACTATTAAACATCAAGACTATGTCACTTTACTGGGGTTGAGCTGAAGGTTTTAAAAAGCGGTGAGATCTTGGACCTGGGAATGTCTTTTGAAATCTGACTTGTCTGGAAATTCCATATCTCCATCTCAGGCCTGCCTCCCGTGGCTCGATAACCTCTTCACTCCTTCCCCTTTCTCATGCACTCACACTTTCCCAGCCTTTCCTGGGTTCCTGGGACATGATTTCCCTCAGACTGAGAAGTTAGGGAAGCCTTGGCTAGCCAGGGATGGAAAGAAGATCCCAAGTCAGTGTCCCAGTGACAGCACTGCAGGGGTGACCGAGATCCGGTGGCCAGTGCCAGGCCCTGTGCTCTGCCCATGGAATCACAGGATCCTCCCACTGACTGTGTGGCAAGCGCTATAATTATCCCCATGTATAGAAGGTTTGTTAAGGATGATGGCCAGGGCCACACGGCTAGTGAGGGTAAGGCTGGGAGCCTAGGCCCCCTGGCTCCAGCCCTGCTCCTTGTCCCTTCTCTGTCCAGCCTTGGGGCAGCCTGTTCATGGCCACACCATCCAGGACCACATCAGTGTGGGTTGTGGCTCTGCAAGCTGTCTGATAAATGGCCTTTGCCATTTATCCCTTGGTCAAGGCTGCAGGCAGCATAGGCTCAGAGAGCCTGGGGCTGGTCAAGCCTTGAGCCTGCTCTGTCCTGAGCTTGCCCATCTATGGAAACAGGGGTTTGGACTAACTGCCCTTATTGATTCATGAATCAGGTGAGCAGGGCTAGAACTGCCAACACCCCCATTGCAGCTCAGGTGACAGCTGGGGTGAATGGAGTCATTTCCTCCCTGAAGTTCTAATCCTGACTTTCCCTTGCCCCACTTGGCTGTGTGGTCTTGGGCACTTCACTTAGCCTCTCTGAAGGTGTACTTGCCCCACCCTAAAGCAGGGAGACAATGTCTTCTAAATGCTGTTGGGGAACAAAATGAGATCAGGGACCCAGCTTGCTGTGAACTGCCCTTGGTGGCATTAGAGAAGCCACGCTGAGCCTCGGTCCGTTCCCTTTTTTTTTTTTTTTTTGAGACAGAGTGTTGCTCTGTTGCCAGGCTGGAGTGCAGTGGCCCGTCTCAGCTCGCTGCAACCTCCACCTCCCGGGTTCAAGTGATTCTCTTGCCTCAGCCTCCTGAGTAGCTGGGACTACTGGCGCACACGACCACGCCCAGCTGGTTTTTATATTTTTAGTAGAGACGGGGTTTCCCCATGTTGGCCAGGATGGTCTCAGTCTCTTGACCTCGTGATCCGCCCACCTTGGCCTCCCAAAGTGCTGAGATTACAGGCGTGAGCCACCGCGCCCAGCCCTCTCCCTCTTAAAACTGGGCCAAGAGCACCTACGTATGACAAAGGCGGTTTCCAGATTATCACTTAATGTATGTAAGACACCCAGTCCTAGCCTAGAACAGGCATTCCAAGGCAACTGACCTTGATTGTTATTAGTGATTTGTAAAGAATTAACCACATGAATGGACCCAGCACTTAGAAAGTCCTCATTAAATGGCAGGAACTGTATTTCTCACTTCTGAGCCTTTGCATTCTGTTCCCTCCACTGTTCCCTCTGTGCAAACGGCTGTCTCTCTCATAGCTCCCAGAGGCCTTCCCTGTGGACACCAGCCCTCTTGGCCTCCCCTGGGCCCCTCCTCTTGTGCTCTACTCAGCACTTGCCTAGGAAATTTTCCCTACATAGAACTCTAATACTAAACATTTTCATTCATGCATGGTCTCTTGTCCCCTCTTAAAATGTAAACTCCAGAGGGATGTTTGTTTCCTACTTGTTGTGTCCCTGGGACCAAGAACATGGGCCTGACATGTGACGGGCCATTTGTAAGTGTGTGTTTGGGGTCATTCATAAATGTGTGTTTGAGGCTGGGTGCGGTGGCTCAGCCTGTAATCCCAGCAATTTGGGAGGCCAAGGCAGGAGGATTGCCTAAGCACAAGAGTTCGAGACCAGTCTCTACACAAAATATAAAATTATCCTGGCATCGTAATACTCTCCGGTAATCCCAGTTACTTGGGAGGCTGAGGCAGGAGGATGGCTTGGAGCCGGAGAGGTCGAGGCTGCAATGAGCTATGATCGCTACACTCCAGCCTGGGCAACACGGCGAGACCTTGTCTCAAAAAAAAATTTTTTTTTAAGTGTGTGTTTGGGTGAATGACTGATTGTTAGGCAGAAGTTGGTGACCCGTGGCGACACGGGGCCGCCGGAGGGGCGGAGAGATTGGTGATCCAGAAACCCAAGGGGGCCTGGGGCGAAGGAGTGCGACCGGACCCGCACCTGGGCAACCGCGTCTCCAGCCTCCACGGTCCTGTCTCGCCCCCTTCCGGGGCAGGCAGAGGCCTCGAGGCTGCCCCGCCGCCTGGGCCCGGCCCCGCGGCAGCACCCGAGCGGCCGCACCCCACTTGGGGCTGTCTTGCCGGGAGGGGCGCGGGCGGGGCGGG
>NW_016814761.1:5340002-5381230 GCF_001698545.2 Rhinopithecus bieti | reverse complement strand
CGGGCCCGGGCGGCGCTGGGACTTGTAGGCCGGGAGCCCGGGCGCCTCCGGGCTGAAGCGCGTGGCCGCGCCATCGACGGGGCTCCAGCCCGCCCAGGTAACGCGACGGCGGGGACAGCCTCGGAAAACTGAAGGGGAAACTGAGGCCCGGTGAAGGGACCCAGCTGGCCTAAGAGCACGCAGCCGGGCAGTGGCCGCCTCCCCCGGCCTCTAGGGGGCAAGTGAAGGTCACACTTAAATGAAAGTTTTCAAAGGCGCTTCGAAGGGCCGCCGGCTGGGCTGGAGCTTTCCCCACCCCACCTCCTTCCATCGTGGATACACTCAACAAACATATCCCAGAGCCCTCTCCTTGCCAGGCCCTCCAGCTCGGGCGAAACATCCCAGGTCTCTGTTCTCGCGGCGCCCAAATAGCAGGGGAGGGGCTCCAGGCAGGCGAACACACAGGGCGGGGAGGGGGGAAGCTCCGCGAAGGAAGGAGAGGAAACCACGCGGGGTAAAGGGCAAGGGGGTCCGCGAGCAGGGGCAGGAGCGCCAGGAACGAGGAACGAAGCGGGAAGGGAGGAAAGGAGGCCGAGGCTTCCGAAAGACTCGGGGTCCCATCCCCATTGAGCAGAGGGCTAGAGCGGGACCTGGGGGAGGGAGAGGTCAGAGGTCAAGGCTGCGCGTGGAGCAGGGGCCGTGGAGTGGGGGAAGGGGCGGACAGACTCCTCCCCGCCGGCAGCCAGGGCAGAGGGTGACGGAGGAAACGCGGGGAGCTCCTCGGTGCTGGAGGAAACGTGGGGAACTCCTCGTCGGCCTCGCGGTCCCCCACAGCCCACGGAGTGCCACTCCCAGTCCCCACAGACTCCACCTGCGTCGTCCTGTGCTGAGGGGAGGCCGCAGGGCTGGGGCCGGCAGTGACCCGGCTTAGAGCTGCTGTTTCCCAGCTGCACAGGTCGCAACCGCGGGTTCTGGAGATGAGGCGGGCTTGAGGTCCCCCAGTCTCGGCTTCAGGGGTGGAGAGTGTGACCCGCAGGTTCAGGATCCCAGGGCCTGTGCAGTCACACGACCCTTCCCTTCGCTCAGAAAAGCCCGGGGCTGGGTTTCATGCTCAACCACTGCCAACTTGAAATTCCTAGGTTTTGAATCAGGGGCCCCGCGTTTGCATTTTGCACTGGGCCCCGAAAATTCTGTGGCTGGCCCTGCCCGGTGTGAAGCTCACAGAGCCCCAGTATAGGCCGCCCTTCTATGGCTGGGGGCCGGGATGAGGGACCGGGGTCTGCTCTCAGCTTGCCCCCAAGGGTCCCTGACACCAGCCCAGAACGGGGTGGAGCTGGAAAGAGCCCACAACTGCTTCCTCTGCCCAACCGCTTCTATGGCTGCACCCTGGTGTAGCTCCCTCCGGGGTCGTATGCTGTATGTTTACTGGCGGAATTGTTTCTCAGTCCTAGACGCTCCGTGAGGCCAGGGAATATGATCTGTGCTCCGCTGCCGCCTCGCGCCCAGTGACGCATGGGGGCCCTGGTAAATATCGGTCGGATGAACTAATCTTACACATAAAACAAATCATTTCACTTTTTTAATACGACACGTGGCTGTTCCCTAAGTCGCCCCGGGTTAAATACAGACTCTACAAGATGCTAAAAACCGTTTACATTTAATTCACCAGACGGTGCGCTCCACGAGGTCAGGGGACTGGCCCCCCTGGTTCAGGGCTGTGCTTGGTGCCTGCAACCAGGCGGGCCCGCGGGGGCAGCCTGGAGAGAAAGGCGCGCCCAGCGCCCCCAGGCCCGGATCCGCCCTCAGCCCGCGTGCGCGCCCCTCCCCCCGATCTCCGCGCGCCCGGGCGCGGCTGGGCGGGGTCGGACTACGCTCCCGCGGTCCCCGCGCGCCTGGGCCGGCGGAGCCGCGGGGGCGGGGGTCGGAGCCGGCCCGGGGGGCCGGCTACAAAGCCCGGGGCGGTACAGGGGGGCGCAGAGTCCCGCAGCGCCGTTCCGGGACGCAGCGCGGCGCCAGGTCTGCGCGCACGGGGGAAGCTGCGCGCAAGTGGCCGGGCCTGCGGCGGAACGGGGCCGCCCCTCGCTGCCTGCGCGCTCCCCGCCGCCCCCCATAGCGCAGCCCCCCGCGCGGCACGGGTCCAAAGGCGGCGGGAGCCCCCCCATTCTGCTGCAGCCCGCGCCGTCGCCCGACGCGGCTTCCCCGCGGCCCATCGGCCGCCGACCCGGCGCCATGCACGGCTCGCAGAAGGACAAACCCACTTCCACGAGATCTTCGTGGGCGGCCTGCCGTACCACACCACCGACGCTCGCTCAGGAAGTACTTCGAGGAGCTTTCGGCGACATCGAGGAGGCCTGTTCCATCACCGATCGCAGACGGGCAAGTCGCGGCTTACGGCTTCGTAAGTGGCCCCCGCCCCCGGGCCGCACCGCCCCGCGCAACCTTATCGCCGCCCGGCTGCCGAGTCACTCCGGCACAGTTCGCCCAGCCGGCCTCGCCCGCCCCTCCCACGCGCCTCCCGCCCGGCGCCGCACCTGCCGCTCCCCCCGGGCGCGCTCCTGCCGTCCCGCCCCACCCCCCCGGCCCGGGGCCCGTCCCCACCCCACCCCACCCCCACCCCCCACCCCTGGTTGTAAAAGGAAGAGCCGCTGTGTTCAATTAGGACTCCTAAGTTGGTGGGGAGGTTTTGGAGCCACAGGGTACTCGGGGTTTCCTGAAGCAGCGGCGGGTGAGGAGCAACGACTCCACCCCGGGGTGTTAGGAGCCCTTCGGCCTCCCCATATTTTCCACAGCCCCTCAGCCACCCCAAATAAACATCAGCTTAAGTAAAAACGGCTTGAAGACACTTTCCTACTTCCCTTCCAAGTGCAACGTCGCAGACTCCTTCCCAGAGGGAAGTCTCGGCCCTCACTGGTGGACAGTCCAGGCAGCCCCCCCATCTCCCTTCGGGGTTCGTTTTTGCCCTGTCCCCGCAGGGGATTATTTTTGTCCTTGAAGGCCACATTTCCCAGGCCTTGAACTTTGAGGAGAGGAGCTGGAATCCAAGAGGCATCTTTGTGGGAGGGCCCCAGGTAGGGGTCAGAGGAGCTTTGGTTCAAGGACCCTGGGTTACAGGCACCCTCAGAGGAAGGGAAGAGAGGGGTGGCAGCATCCGGTGCCAGGGCGGAGCCCTCTGCCCCTTTCACCCCTGGTTTCCCTCACGGCAGCCCCTGATATGTCTGTGGCTCCTCCAGGTGACCATGGCCGACCGGGCAGCAGCTGAGAGGGCTTGCAAAGACCCGAACCCCATCATCGACGGCCGCAAGGCCAACGTGAACCTGGCATATCTGGGCGCCAAGCCCCGGAGCCTCCAGACGGGTGAGAGCTTGTGTTTTCCTGCTTGGCTCTTCTCGGTTTCTATATTGGGTGTCGGTATCTGTCGGGTGGAAAGAGGCCCCCCCCTCGCTCCAGCAGTGGCAGTCGGCTATCATGTGCCTGCAGAGCCGCCACAGGGCAGCCATCCCCCCCTGGAGGATCTAGACCCCTTCTCACAGCGTGTGGCCCACAGAAGGGGGCGGGGGCAGGGAGGGTACAGCATTCCAGTTGCCAGCTGTCTTCGCAGGAGGGAGGAAGTGGCCAAGGGGCCTGGAGGTTGGGAGTGCCGACACCAGTGGCTGCTGACACCTGCGTCACTGGCTGCCACACTTCAGAGGTGTGCTTTGGGGTTCATGAGGGGGAGGCCTGGGAGGGGAGAGGAAGCTGATGATCCCTTTTGACTAGAGGTGTGTGACTTGTGGGATTCTGCCACCATGTGTGCAGCCCCTGAGACATCGCTCCTGCAGCAAGGCCAAGTCCCTGATTGTTCTCTCGTTTTAGGCTTTGCCATTGGGGTGCAGCAGCTGCACCCCACCTTGATCCAGCGGACTTACGGGTGAGTGGATGTGGCTGGCTTGGGGTGGGCAGTCCTTGGAGATGAAGTGGAGAGGGCCTTGGGCTTCCTGGGTCTGGAAGGCTGATGAAATGACAGTTTTCAGACATGTGATTGCGTTTAAGCCAAGGGAGTGAAGAGAAGGCAGATTGCATTTCTCCATCCCTGGCAGAGGCCGCGCCACCTAGGGGATCGTGAGCCTTGGAGCCTGCCTGCCTTGGTGCACACCCCAGCTCCCTTTGCTAGGTGTATGGCCTCAGTTTTGTCACCTGTAAAATGGGAGTGGGCACAGCACATCTGAGTTCTCTGAATGGAGGGTTTAGGGTGGGCCTGGTGCAGGTAATGCCCTATTAAAGTGTTTGCTGATGACTCTTAGGGACTGGCAGGCTGGGCTCTTCCCCAGGCGCTCCTGTCACCTGCTCTAGTGCTGGGGCAGGTGGTGGCAGTAGGCCATTGCCTCCAAGGTCTGATGTTTGAACGCTGCTGCAGATACGATGTGTTCAGGGCGGAGGCCACCTGCCTGAGTGGCCTGGCTTGTGGGCTTCTAGTCTGACTCATTTAGAAGCAGCACATCCCACTCTTCTCCATCCTAAAATGCCTCCTACCTTCCTGCCCTTTTTAAAACATCTGATAAGGCCTGGCAGCTGCTTGGGGAAGGACACGCACACTTAAGGGATACAAAGGGTCCTGCCTCCCCACCCCCATGATGGATGGGAGCTGTCTGCCCTAGCACCGTGGCATATTGATGGGGTTGGAGTTGGAGGGGAAGGCAGCTCAGAGACCACCACTCCTTTTAGGGCATTGGCACTTCATGAGCTTTCTGAATCCGAATCCCTAATGCCAGTTGATCATGTGTGTGCACACGTGTACGTGCACCGTGTAGATACCATGGAGAGACACACAGCTTGAGGAGTAACCTGCCTCACTAGGGCAGTGTGAACGAGGGGCCTGTGGAACCGGGCTGAGCCTGGCTCCCAGGTGAATGGGTCAGAGGCCCCAGCAGAAGTTGTGCTCACTTTTTGGGAGCGCTTGGGGTTACTCGGGGGCTCCCTGCCAGCTTCCGTGTGTATTGGTGGATGTGTGCAAGTGTAGCAATGGGAGGAGCCGCTGGTTGAGGGGTGCTGAAGGGTGGCGGGGCCCTCCTAGCCTGTGTGAGTGGCCAGGCAGCTCAGCTTCCTGCCGGGGTGCCTCTGTCCTCCTGGGAAGGGAGTGTGTAGGGTGGTGGGAGCAGGCCGCCCTGTCCGTCTCATCCTGGAATCTGTTTTGTAGATGTCTAGAGTCATCTTAGAGGGTGTTTGGGGACACTCCAGCCTTCATGCCTTCACCAAGATTCTTCCTCTGGGGTTCAGGCCACAAGAAGAGGGTGTTCCTTGTTTTTCAGAACCTTGGCTCCGTTCCCCAGGCCCACAGCAGGCGCCTGGGGGCATGGGCTGGGCGGGAGCTGCTGCCCAGAGGCGAGGGTGTGCGCCTCCAGTGCCTGCAGCTCTTTTCTGCTTACAGTGGGATGAGGCCTTCCCACCTGCATCTGGGCTCTCTCTGATCCACGCAGCTGCCTCTGGGACTCCATAACCATCAGTGCTTGGCCTCTCGGGCTTGCAGATGTGGGTTCGAATCCTGACTTTGCCCCTTACCAGCTAGGTCTGTCTTGGCAGTGGCATCCTCCTTATCCAGAAAACAGGAACATTAACTGCTTAAAACAGTGGACTGAAACTATTCTTACTTTATAGGTGGGGAAACTGAGGCAGAGAAAGGCTAACCACGTGTCCGGGCCCGGGGAGGGGGCGAGGTAATAGACGTCCAGGAGGAGATTAGAACACAGGTGGTGGGTGCCTGAACGTATGCTTTCTTGGTGGGGTAGGGTGGGAAGGGCCCCGACCTGACCTTTCCCTTGCTATCCTGGAGTCCTGTGAACACCACCCGTCCAGAAGCAGTTGGGATCGGTCACAGAGTTTGCCACTGTGTGCACCCGACTTGAGGCGACGGTGTTTTGTAACTAAATCTGCTGGCTGGCTGTTAATACCTGTGACGGTGAAGAGGCCGCAGACTCTATTTGTTGGTTGCCAAAGGGTGGAGACCCAAACAGGGACGGTGTCACCATCCGCTTTTGGTTTCCTGGGAGATCTGAACTCAAGCTTCTGAGAATTGCACCGCCTCCTGCCCCTGCCTCTGGGCCTTACTGAGGTGGGTGGGGGGAGGCTCCCGGTGCAGCTCCTGGGTGCAGCGGGGAGGGCTGCCTGGGTCAGCTGTCTGCCCCCAGCCCCCGCCCACTGGAGAGCTGGGCCGTCAGCGTCCCTTTTGTCTTTGTGAACAATCAGGCCCCGGGAGCACAGCCGGGCCTGACTCAGCGGCCAGTTTTGTCGGCCTTGGGCTGGCAGCGAGGCCCGCCCTGCTGTTGGCTGAGGGCATGGAGGGAGGTGGGAGCCAGGAGCCCGGCAACTGAGGGTTGTCCACCAGTTAACCCCTTCCATGCCTGGCTGAACTCTTCCTTGACTTTCTGACCCCGACCTTTTATGCCTTGCCCTGGACAACTCTGAAGATCCCACTGCTCTGCTTTTAGGCAAGACCCTGTGGAATCTTCGCCTGGCTGGGTCTTAAATGTTAGTTTAGAATGATTTACCAAAGAACTTTACACTTTATGCTATTTGCCGGGATTTCCTTGCCTCTTTTGTTTTTTTAAGTTGAACAGGCTCTGTGAGACCTAACTCACCTGTGCATTTCTGACTAACTGTATGTAGGGGGTCCAGCGTCCGCGGTTTGGAGGAGCCTTCCTCTGCGGTGGCAAGTGCAGGAGCCTGTGGCCCTGGCCCGCCAAGGGTGTCTGCCAGCTGAGCGTGTCCGTCACCTGCTGGAGGGAGGGGAGCTGCAGCCGTCTGGAGAGGGTCTGTGCCCAGGCAGAGCTTAGTCTGGCCTGGAAGGGTGCCCTGGTGTCAGGGGGTGTCTGTCCATTCCTGGGCTGAGGGCACCGGGAGTAGAGGTTTGTCCTGGGCCTGGCTGTGCCCAGAGCCTCTCCTTGGGTTATTTTTGAAGGACCAGCTGCTTCCCTGGTGCAGGTCTCCTTGCCTGTTAAGGGGGCCCGACTGTGGCCTTGACTCCCGTTCACTGAGTGCCTCGCTATGTACATTCTAGAATGTTGGAAGGGGGTGGAACATCCCTGGCCTCCACCCCTAGAAGCCGGTAGCATTGCCTCCCCCAAGTCATGGCTACCGAAAATGTCTCCAGACATTGCCAGTGTGCCCTGGGTTTAGTGGTATGAGGACGAGTATCTGTGAGTCTCTTCGACCTTGCTTCATGGTCACAAGATGACTGTCATAGCTCCAGACAACGCACCCACGTTCAGGGCAGAAAGGACGATAAGGGATAGTACGAACTGCCTCTGTCTCTTTCAGCAGAAAAGTGGAAGCTTTCACAGAGGCCTCCACAGGCTTCCACTTAAGCCTCACTGGCCACAACTGGGTGACAGGACATGGCCACCACAGGGGCTCTGATATGACAAGACAGGCTCCTGGGACTCCGGGGTGTCAGGTACAGGCCGTATCCAGGAGCAAGGGCCCTGGGGTCTGCCTGGGCTTGAGGCCAGGCCCAGCCCGTCTCTGCAGGCTCCTGCCCGTCTGTGAGTGAGAACAGTAACACTGCCTTCTCTACAGGGCCAACTTGACTGTGTATAGAGGGCCTGGCCATGGGAAGTCACAGTTTGTCAGTGACGCATCTCTTGCCGGCCCTGCTCCAGGGTCTGTTGATTGACTGCCTGTGCAAAACCGAGGCTCAGAGCAACTGAGAGACTTGTTGGGTTCACACATCCCGGGATGGTGGGGCCTGAGCTGGGGGCTGCGAGACTCTTGTCCCTCCCCCAAGGACTCAGCATCTCCCTCTGGCTAGATGGCAGCTCTTGGATGAATCAGAGCACAAGGCCCCGAGACTGATGGTGGCCGTGAGACCCACTCCCAGGCATGTGCCTGCCCCACTGCGTGTATAGTTTCAGGGACCCCTACATCCTTCGTGTGAAGGTCTCCGGTGCCCACGTTGGCTGGGTAGTCGATGGCTGCCCTTGCCATCACGGGGCCTTGGTGTGTGCATGCCACAGGGCCTGGACAGAGCACCTGGGTCCCCAGGGTAAGAGGAGGGACTGGGGAGGCAGGGATGGGAAGATGTCTGTCTCCTTGAGAGCATGGGATGTGCAAGCTGGGGAGAGCGTCAGCAGCCACTCCTAGAATCATTCATTCATCAGGTGTTTATTGAGTGCCTGCTGTATGCCAGGCCTGGTGCCAGGGATCCTTTGAATAAGAAAGACACGGTCCCCGATCTCAGGGTGCTCACATTCTGTTTGTGTACTCGTGGGCCCGCGTGGCGATGCGTGCAGTTAAACAGGAAGCTGGCGGAATGAGTGCCTGTGTGGGGACCTCACAGTCCCACGTCTCGAGTACAGTGGTGGGGAGATGTGTCTGTGTGTGTGATAAAGCTTCACAGTTCGTGTGTAGTTACACGTGACATATAAGGTTAGTGCGTGCAGAAGACGATGCAGTGTGCTGAAGGCCTGCAGTCCAGGTCGTAGCACTGTGCCTGGGTTAGTGTCCTGGTTTTGCTAATGTCCTTAGTTACTCTGATGTGCCCTTGGGGGATGGAGGAGGCAGGGTACACAGGACCTCTCTGTACTGTTTTTGCAATTTCTTGGGAGTCTTTTATTATTTTAAAATACAAAGTGAAACAAATCCAGATGAGCTGTTTGCAGGTGATGGCGTGTGTGTGACTGTACGCATGCGCACGTGTGCGAGTGCGCTGGGGAAGGCCCCACTGAGGATGGGGGAAATGGGCCCTATAGGCGTCTGGGGAAGAATAAGCAGCCCAGGCCCAGGGTGACAGGCGAGCTGCAGGTCGCCATGGCGGGCACCGGGTGAGCACCGCAGGGCAGAGGCAGAAGCTGAGGTCAGAGCCAGGCGGCATGGGGGCTGGGAGGAAGTGACTCCCCCACACACTGTGGCGTCACGTTTTCACCCTGAGGGTGTCTCGTGGTGGCCCCGCTGCCCCCCCCAAGGCTTCCTGTTTGGCAGCTCATCTGGAGCCAGGCGTGGGCTGCGCTGTGGCCCTCCTGGGCGGGCGCCCGTGCCGCACCTGTTGTTTGTCCTGTCTGCTGAAACAGAAAGCAGCCTTTGGGTGGCGGGGGCTCCTCTCCGAGCATGAGTTCTCACCCTGGCTCCCTGCTGGGCCTGGAGAGCCTCTTCTGGAAGCCTTGGGCCAAGGGAGGCAGCTTTGTCTCAGGGCAGAGGCCTGATCACAGACCGAGGTGGAGGCCCAAGCTTGAGCTTTCCTCGTTTCGCCTCAGTTTCACCTTGTGTCCAGGGTGGACAGGCTGAGAACTCTGCAGTGTGCTGGGGACATCAGGACCTTCCCGCTGACCTTGTTTGGGTAGAGTAGGGAGTTGGGCACTGGGTCAGCTTGTCTGACAGATCTTTGCTTGCTTTGTACCCGGCTGGGGACGCCTGCCATGGGGGTGAGGGGAGACCCGGTCCCAGCACCTCACAGTGTTTCCTGCAGCGAGGTGCTAAGAGAAGGACAGAGACAAAGGAGGTCAGCATGCCTCCGAAGACGACAGGAGCTGGGGAGGGGAAGGGAGCAGCCGGGGAGGCTCAGGGCCCAGCAGGGTGGCCTCAGCTCCTAGAGGACTTTGATGACCCAGGGAGGCAGTGCTGCCTTCCTCCAGGTGACTCCCAGGCCACGCAGGCTCGGAGCGGAGGAGGGATGGGTCAGTCTGCATTTTTGTTTTCAGAGTGTTTTTGTTTCTGGCTGCTGGGTTGAGCCTGGACTGCCGAGGGTTAGGGTGGTGGTTGGAGGCCCTTAGAGGGTGCCCAGTAATCCAGGCACGAGACAAGGGTGCTGCCTGCACCAGTGGCCCTGGTGAGGTATAGTGAGATTCTGGGTACATATTTTGAAGAACCTGGGAAAGAGGAGTCCAAGAAGATTCTGGAGCTTTGGGCCTATGAAATGGGAGATGGGCTTGGCCCTGACTGGGGTGGAGGCTGCTGTGCAGTACAGTTTTGGGGAGGTCAGGAGTTGGAGTTTGGGCAGGTTCAGCTGGAGATGCTGTTCCAGGCCTGGCATTGCTCCACAGAGAGGATGTTTGACCTGTGTCCTGTGACTGGCTGCCCCACAGAACCTGAATGTCCCCAGCTTGCGGCCCTCCCCCTAACAAGTCACTGGGGATTCCCGGGAGGCAGAGCCGTGGCCTGGCTTCCTGCCTGCCAGGCGCCTTGGGGACCTTCCCACACCCAGCCAGGCGGGAGTCAGAACCGTAAGAGCTGCGGTCTGTCTCTGCCGTGGTGGGGCAAGGCCCCTGGAGAGCAGGGAAAGTGAAATGGACTCATTTGCCTTTTTCGTTTTTATTTTCAGAGGCGACTTTATGTTCAGAAAATGAGTCCTCCTGGGCCATGGTCAGTTATTTTCACTGAGAGTTCTGCTCTGAGTGTGGGCAGCATGTGTCCCAGGCACCATGTGTACTTCTCTCACCCGGCCCGCCGGTGTGGGGTTCTCAGACTGCAGAGGCCCGAGTCCTCTGTCTTGGGGGCAGTGTTGGACTCTGCAGCATCCTTAGTTTACAGATGGGGAAATAGAGGCCGGAGGGACTGAGTGATGGTCCATGCAACTTGGACAGGCATGGCCAGGATCTGGACTTGGGGCTCTTCCTGCCCTTGGACCCCTGAGTCTCCGTGGACTGAGTCAGCTGGGGTGCTCTTGGCTGTGTGCTGACCCTGGGTGTGTTGGGGTGCAGATGCTGCCTGGGCCACATGGGAATGGGAAAGGAGGCAGGCACTTCAGATTTCCAGTCTGGACCAGGCTCTGGGTCCCCCTGTCCTCTCCTGGGCTGTGGCAGAGCCAGCTCCTCATGCATGCCCAGCCCTCCCCGGATGGCCTGGCCTTTCCAGCCCTAATGGTGGCCCGTTTCAGTGACTCCATGATTTGAGAGTTTGGTGTTGCCCAGCCAGGCTCTGGCACTAGAGGGAAGCAGAGAACCCCTAAGTCGTCTTCCGCAAACACCCCTGACCCCAGCTAGGTGCCTGTGCCCGGTGTCCAGCGTCGCAGAGGGGCTTGAGGGGCATGTGGGAGGTCTGTCCCACCCATTCCCGTGGTTTCTTCCTTGGCTCTGCCTGGACTTTGCACAAGTGGTGGGATTAATTCTCTGGGAAACAGATTCGCCTCTGATTGGTGCAAGGCCCTTTTCTGGGGTCTTGGTGGGAGGATAGAAGTTTTCTGCAGAGGATGAGGAGGCACAGAAGCCCGGTTGTTCTGAGGCCGGAACTTGTAAGGAAACTGGAAGGGAAGGAGGCTCCTGCCCTCTCCTGTGAGGGAACAGCTGGGCCATGGCTCTGCATCCCTGGGGAACGGGTGGGACTCCAGCGGCGGCCGTACAGAGGGCCCATTCCAAAGTAGCTTCTAAAGGAGGGAGCAAGTACCCTGTCCTGAAGAGGCAGGTGGGCCCTGGCCAGACAGGAGCAGCCCTGATGGGCATTGGGTCCCCCAACCTTTGGGCTCCTACCTGACTGCACCTGGCCTCTGGTCTGTTTTGCTCACCAAGGGTTCTTGTCTGCTGCCCCCTGACCTAGGGCTGAAAGTCCTAGGAGAGGGAGGGCCTCTGTTCCTCCCAGCATTCCTCAGGCCCAAGGAGGCATCAATGCTGCTGAGGCCTCTGGGGTGCACAGAGCATTAGATCCTCACAGCAGCCCCCTGGGGTGTGTGGTTCCCCAGAGGCAGTGATGAGGTCACCCTGGGCCGCCAGGCACCTGGCTGGGGAGCAGAGGCTGGTGGGCTGTGCCTGTCTAGCTGTGACTTGCTGGGTGGAGCCGTGCCTGCCTGTCCCTCCAGCCTATCCAGCCCTGGCTGCTCAAGGCTGAACTGCTTTCTCTGCCTTCTTGGGGCAGGGACTCAGCCTGGGAAGCAGTGGCCATTCCAAGGCGGGGGGCTCTTTTGCCTCCCAGCTGCCTGCAAAGCCAGGGCCTGCCTCAGACCGTCAGCACTGGGCACCTGCTGTGCTGGGGCACTTGGGATGCAGTGGCCGAGACCCTGCTTTTGTGGGGACGACATTGTGCAAGATAGATGACAAGGGGGCTTCTGATCATAAGAAACAGAGCCACAGCTCAGGGTGGGCCCCTGAGGGGTGAGCTTTGAGCTATGGGAAGAAGCAAGTGCATAGGTACGAAGGTCCTGTGGTGGGAAGGAGTCGAATCTGGGAACAGAAGGAGCCCAGGGCAGTGGGAGTGCAGGTGGAGATGAGTTGTAAGAGGTAGGTTGAGGCCTGATAATGCAGGAAGCCACGAGGGAGCAGTTTGGGTTTTCTTCTGGGTACAATGGGAGACAGCTGGAGGGTTCTGCTCCTGGAGGTGATGGGGTCTTGATGTTTCTGTTTGTTTGTTTTTTGAGACGGAGTCTCGCTCTGGCGCCAGGCTGGAGTGCAGTGTCTCGATCTCGGCTCACTGCAACCTCCACCTCCTTGGTTCAAGCGATTCTCCTGCCTTAGCCTCCTGAGTACGTGGGATTACAGACACTCACCACCACACCACCACGCCCAGCTAATTTTTGTATTTTTATTAGAGACGGGGTTTCACCATGTTGGTCAGGATGGTCTCGATCTCCTGACCTCTTGATACACCCGCCTCGGCCACCCAAAATGCTGGGATTCCAGGCATGGGTCTTGATGTTTTTAAGACAGCTCTGGCCTCCGCTGGGTGAAGGATTCAGGGATGGGAGGCAGGCCTCCACCGCCACCAAGGCAGGGCCGTGCCACTGCACCCACCTGGAGAGTTGGTGATGAAGGAGAGGGAGGATCGGGGAATTGAGGGATGGAAGCAGGGAGCTCCCTGTTGGATGGTGTAGGCATGGGCTGCAGTGGGGGGGAGTGGGCAGGGCAGTGCCTGGGTGGCCGGGTGGGCTCTTCACTGAGGTGGAGAGGGCAGGAGAGTCCCACCAGGGCCAGGCAGACATGTGCCCTGGCAGGCGAGCCAGCCAGGGGACACGGTGTTGACTGGAGCTTGGTGGGTAGGGTGGCGTGTGGCGACCAGGCCGTACCCTTGTGTGCAGGGCTGTGGCACCTGACCTTTCTGAGTCTGGAGTATGGGTGGGGGTGCTGAGGAACCTGCCTGGCGCACGCACCTGCTCCCCATCGCCAGGGAGTGGAGTCTTGGGCCTGCGGCCGGACGCAGGCCTGGGGCTGGACTGCCCTTGGACAGTGTGGGGCCGGTGGTTTGGCTGCAGTTTTCTTTCTCACCTGACCACTCAGTGGGTTCGCCCAAGCATGCATGGCTGCGTGTGCCCCTCTGTATCTCTCAGTTCCCACCTGCCTCCTTTGCGGCCCGCCCCCGGCATGGGCACTTGTGGTCAGAACAGCAGGAGGATTCCTTGTCTTTGCCCTTCCCCATGTGGTTTCTGATGTTCCACAGTCGGGCGTCTCAGCCTCGGCACTGCAGACCTTTAGGGTGGCATCGTTCCTTGTGGTGGGGGCACCCTGGGCATTGTAGGAAGCATTCAGCACCCCTGGCCTTGACCCCTAATGTCAGCAGCACTCCCACCCCCACCCCATATGCCTGGTTGTCAGTTGTGACAGCTAGGACTGTCGACAACTAGGACTGTCATTAGGCATTTTCCAGCATCGCCTGGGGGCACAGTTGTCCTGGTTGGGAATCGCTGTTCTAGTGGTGCCTCTAGGGCCTCACAGCGAGCTCTGGAGGTCATCCTCTGTAGGACCCAACTTACAGATGAGGAAACTGCACCTTGGAAGTTTTGAAACCTGTTTGGTAACTCAAACAAGTGCAGGGGCAAGGTGCAGCCCTAGGAGGGAGAGAAGCAGCTGGAGCCCAGCTCCTGCCTGGCGGGGCTTCGTGGCTCCTTCTACCTTAACTTCGGCCAGTGTTCTCACTCCCCCTTGGGGCCCTGAGGTGTGGCCCCTGCTGTGCCTTCCTTTTATTTTGAGCCGAATCTGGTGCCCCAACCAGTCCTTGTGGGCACAGCTACCAGCAGCAGACCCCACTGTGCCACTCCCTTGCTCTGTGATGGGGCAAGTCGCTTGGGGCCTTTCTGAGCCTTGAATTTCCTCTCTGGGAAATGGGCTAACACTAGCATCTTTTCTGTGGCTTTGTTCTTGTTTTTTGAGACAGAGTTTTGCTCTTTCGCCCATCCTGGAGTGCGGTGCAGTGGCGTGGTCTCCACTCACCACAACCTCTGCCTTCTGGTTTCAAGCAGTTCTCCTGCCTCAGCCTCCCGAGTCACTGGGATTACAGGCTCCCACCACAACGCCTGGCTAATTGTTGTATTTTTAGTAGAAACGGGGTTTCTCCATGTTGGAAAGGCTGGTCTTGAACTCCTGACCTCATGATCTGCCCACCCTGGTCTCCCAAAGTGCTGGGATTACATGCATGAGCCACTGCGCGCGGCCTTCTGTGGCTTTGAAAATGCTTCGTAAGTTATCCCAGGCCCTTTACATACAGAAAGATGAGTAGATACTGACATGCGGTGTCTGCAAGGATCAGGAAACAGGAGAGCCCCCCTTCCTCCCAGCCTCCCCCACGCTTGTATTTGAGTCGCCCCGAGTAGGGCAGCTCCTTGGTGGCCCACGCAAAGCTCTGGCGCCGATGATGTGGGGCATCAGAAACCCGATGGAAATGACGGCAGCCCTAGAGGTGAGTGTGGCCGGAACCTGGCTGCCCCACAGCCCCAGGCATTTGTGTTCTGTGTCCCTGGTTTGGGCAGCAGTTCTTGAAGGCAGCTGTGGATCAGGACCCTGGGGCCTGTTCATGCAGATTTCTGGGCCCCGTCTGCCTTTGCAGTCCACATGGGATCCACATTTGGGGGAGGTGTCTGAGGCAGGGGCATGACTGCCCATGTTTGGAGAAGCTGTGGGTTCAAAGCTTCCATAGCCTCCAACTAAGGAATGTTTTTGAGGTTCTGAGAGCTGGGTGGGGGGGCACTGGTGATGCCAGGGACAGCCTGCTGGGCACAGCCCCAAGACAGTCCTTGCTGTGTCTCCGCTCGCCCCCTTCCCGAAGGAGGCGTCTGAGACCCTACTGGGCCCCCTGCCTCTGCTGGCCAGAGCTCCTCATCTTTCTCAGTGGGGTCTGTGCCGCCCACCGGGCCTTTGTTCTGTCAGCGCCACGTGCCCAGTGCCTCCCACAGGCCTGGCCCTGGCAGGCAGCTGAGGGTCCAGACAGAACCATCTCTCTGACAGAGCGTGCTGTCGCATCAGGCCAGCATAGGATCGGTGGGGGACTGGCCTCCATGTGGGGTCGCGGGGCCTCGCCAGAGCAAGGGCTCCAGGCAGAGGCATTGGCAGGTCCCAGGCCCAGGTGGGGAGGATGCGAGGGATTGAGGCGCTGCGGGGTGTGGGCTGGCACCAGGGGGGAGCTGGATGTGCGGTGGAAGCCAGAGGTCAGCCAGCCTGGCCGCCCCCATGGTGGGGGTGCAGCCGGAGGGTTGTGCACAGAGGCTGCCGGCTGCCCTCATCCACTCTTCAGATGCTCATACTGGCGCCTGCCTCCACCCTTGTGCCTCAGTGCTGCTCCCCTGTGGCCAGCTCTGCCTCATCATTAGGTCTCTGCAGGCATCCCCTCCTTCAAGAAGCCACCCTGTCCTCTCCCCTATCGCTGTCCACACATCACAGCCCTCTGCTGTCTTGACTTCTCCAGACGCCGCCCCCCACCGACCTACCGACTCTGGTTTACGCGTTGGTGCGTTTTAGTGCCTCTCCCATCCTAGAGGCTAAGCCCCTCGAGGGCAGGGCTGTGTGGTCTGCTCCCCTCTGCATCCTGGCAGATATGTGAGAAGGGCGTTACAGCTCGAGAACCAGAATTCGAACCCAGGCCTGGCTCCGTGCAAGGCTCCTGTTCCCATGGAGGATGCAGGGTGGACAGCAGACCTTCTAAGCTGGGGAGAGGGAGAGGAGGCGTCGCTGCTGGGCTCCTGGCAGGAGCTGCCTGGGCCTCTGGACAGATGCTGTGGAGGGTTGGCCGTGTGGGCTGCAGATGTGGTTACAGCAGCCATTAGGGTGGCTCAACCTGGGAAGGTAAACAGCAGTAGTGTAGAAACTTCCCACACACTTCCCAGATGGGGTGGGGGGAGCAAGAGGCGCTGGGTGCCCCCTCAGGCACAGGCCAGGTGTGCCCTCAGTTGTTTGCTGCCAGGTCTGTGGGAGGAGCAGGGACCCGCACCCCTGTCATCCAGGTTTTCCTGGTTCCCACTGTTCCTGTAGGGCTGCAGGATCCACTGAGCACACCTGCCTTTGTGCTGGAAGCCAGGACTCCTCTCTGACCCTGAGGGTCCCTGGCTCTGGGGAGCGGGGAGCACACAGGGCTCCTCTCTGACCCTCAGGGTCCCTGGCTCTGGGGAGTGAGCACGTGTTTTCAGTGGCCCACATGTTGCCAAAACGTGCTCCAGAAAGCTGCCCAGTTTCTGTCCCTGCCGAATGCAGGCGAATGCAGGGAAGGATGTTGTACTTTTCCTCCGGAGCTGCTTCCCTTGAGTGGGGGCTCTGCCTACAGGTGCAGGAGGAAGCTGAGCTTCCAAGTTGCCCCCCAGGCGGGCCTGGCCTGTGTAACACGCAGGCGTGCAAGGCAGAGGAGATCCTGATGCCCAGGGTGCAGTGCCGTGCCCTGGCAAGACTACTCTGTGCCTCAGGCTCTGCAGCAGCTTCTGATGCTGCGGAGGTGGCTGTTCTGTTGCCACCTGGGAAACTGAGGCTGAGCGGCTTGCGCCAGGCCACCCAGTAGCTGGTTGGCAGAGCAGGCACATGCCGGGAGAGCTGCCTCCCTGAGCCTCGTTTCCCCCTTGCTGATTGCTGGGCATGGTGTTGCATGGCTAGCCCACAGTAGGCAGGAAGTAGTGGCCTCGACACGTTTCCACAATGGCCTACTCAGGTAGGGTTAAGAGCACAGCTCTGAGGCCAGCTGACTCCTGGCCCCTCCACCTCATCAGCTGTGGGACCTTGGGCAAGTCACCTGGCCCCGTGTGTGAAATGGGCCTCATGATGGGAAGACCGAGCCGACAGGTCGATGCACACAGTCACAGTACGGGTCTCCCCCAGTGTGGGTGCTGGCGAGTATGGCAGCTGCTGGCGCCGTCATCTCAGTGGTCGCTGCCATTGCACTCCTTTGCTCCAGCATTCACGCAGTCACTCTCACATCCTCACGGAGCTGCTGCAGGCCAGAGTCCGTGCTGGCAGGGACAGAAAGAAACTCTGTGAGGAGCAGGTGTTGGCTGGGGGAGAGGGCACGTACACGAGCCGAGTGTGCAGTGTCACTTGGTGGGTGTTGGGTGTCAGGGAGATGAGCAGGGAAGGGGAACAGGGCTGGACTCCCAGACGTGCAACGTGGGCCTGCTCTTGATCTCGTGCTCTGCTGTCGTGGCTTCAAATTCTCAGTCATTTGAAAACAACCATCCAAGATTGTTATTTTTGCACCAGCCCCGGGGATGTGGGGTGTAGGGCCGGGATGTGGGGGTGCAGTCTGGGAAGGGCCTTGCTGAAAAGGAGACATGGAGGGGAGGAGGGAGCCTGGTGGGTGGCGCGAACAGCCAGTGCAAAGGCCTTGAGGCTGCAGACTCCGGCCCGGTGCTGTTTCTGTGCCCATCTAACTGATGAGGAAAGTCGGGGCTCAGGGGGCGGGGGGGGGCACTCATCATGTACCCCGCTGTTCTCTGAGCTGTTCCCCGACTCTCTCCTGGCCCTGACCCGCTCTGCTTGGCCCCACAGGCTGACCCCGCACTACATCTACCCGCCAGCCATCGTGCAGCCCAGCGTGGTGATCCCGGCCGCCCCTGTCCCGTCACTGTCCTCGCCCTACATTGAGTACACGCCGGCCAGCCCGGCCTACGCCCAGTACCCACCAGCCACCTATGACCAGTACCCATATGCTGCCTCGCCTGCCACGGCTGCCAGCTTCGTGGGCTACAGCTACCCGGCCGCCGTGCCCCAGGCCCTCTCAGCCGCAGCCCCCACCACCTTCGTGCAGTACCAGGCACCGCAGCTGCAGCCCGACAGGATGCAGTGAGGGGTGCTCCTGCCCCGAGGACTGTGGCATTGTCACCTTCACAGCAGACAGAGCTGCCAGGCCATGATGGGCCGGCGACAGCCCGGCTGAGCTTCAGTGAGGTGCCACCAGCACCCAGGCCTCCGAAGACCGCTCGGGCACTCCGCCTGCACCCTGGGACAGCAGAAAGAGGGCTTCTCTTTAAATCTAGGTCCCATTGTGTCTTGAGGGAGGACTTTAAGAATGACCGAGAGCTATTTAAAGACGCAATCCCAGGTTCCTTGCACACCATGGCAACCTCTCCTTGCACCTTCTCCTGCCTCTCCACACTCCAGGTGCCCTCAGGTTTGTGTCTCCCCTGCCGCGTCGTGGTGGGGTGTCACAGACCCTCTGCAGCCCGACTGCCCTGGACTGTGCAGAGGTGCCTGACTCCAGGGAAACCTGAGAGCAAGAAGTTAATGGACTGTTTATTGTAACATGATCCTCACGAGCTGTGAGCGCAGTCGAGGTATGAGGACACGGCCTCCTGTTGGAGTCGCATTTTCTCCATCAGGGCACATGGGCGGCTTCCTCAAGCCCAAAGGAGCTCCCAGGTACACGGGGGCCGCCGCCGGTAACAGGGGCAGCCGGCCAAAGGCCCCTTTCCAGTCACAGCACTGAAGTTGCAACTTTTTTCTTGTAATTGTTTTGCTACTAAGATCATTTCAGAAGTTCAGTCTATTTTTTCAGCGGATACTGCCGCCACCAAGAATCCAAAACCTATTTTTGACTTGGAGAGACTTGCTTTTGTTGGTCCTGCCCATGGAGACGACGACAGGGTTTCTGTATAATAAAGTGTCTGCCGGCTCGCGGGCCAGGATCCTCTCGGTGGGATGGGCCCCATAGACAGGAGGCCCTGCAGGCCCGTGCGGGCCACTGTCTGCTGCCGCCTGCCAGGGTGGCAGAGTGAGTTGTCTCAGGACCCCGTCACTGCGACATTGATGCTTCTCTCCCCAACTCCCCAACCACTGTGGAAGGGTAGAAGGGAGTGACCCACAGCATTCAGGCCACTCAGGGTCTAGACCACGGCGGTGCCAGCCTGGGGGGCAGGGCCCTCAGCTCTGCCTGCTGGAGCAGTTGAGTGCAGGAGGGTGCGCCTCTTCCCTCTACCCCCGCACCACCTGCTGTGTGCCAGCCCGAGACGGTTCCTGCCTGTCTTGGGGATTGGTGGAGGGAGGAAGCAGTTCTGCCAGCTGTGGCAGGGCTGCAATGGGGCGTCCAGGGCTGTGGGGTCTGGAGGAGGGGACATGAGGTGAGAGGTATCCTGGCCGAGGGCGGGGGCAGCGGGGATCTCCCTCCGGACCTACCTCAGGGAGCTGAGCGTGCAGACGCTCCAGGGCAGGCCTGGGACAGAGTCAAGGCCCAGAGAATAAAGGTAGCTAATCTCATAATAATATTTTTATTAGAATGTTCTGATGATAAAATAAAACTTGTTTTCTTTAAAGAAAAAGTTGGTCTGTAATTTTTCTCAAAACGCAGAGCTCCCCTGGTGCCTGGGCATCACCCATGCCCCGCCCTCCTGGCTCAGGAACCCAGGATTTCACTGGCAGCCGTGCGTACAGCGCCTGGCCTGTGCCGGCCACCTGAGCCTCAGTAGCAGAACAGACGCAGCCCCTCTTCCCACCCACTAATGCAGGGGAGGCCTGTCGTCCCCTCCGCCATGCGTCATCCAGCATCAGCTTCAGACCCCGAGAGGACTGCGTTTGGGTTACTTCTTGGCGCTATGGCTAGGGAGGGACCTGGACATGGTTTGTGATTGGCAGGCCCCCCAGATCCCTGTGGAATAGGAGGACAGTTCCCCAAGAGAAGGGGGTTTGCCACCAGAAGACCCTGAATGTGGGCTCCTGAGAGGACAGTGGCAGGTGTCCAGGACAACTGCCCTTAGAGTAGAGTTGGAAGGGAAGCCTTGGTCTGCGGCTGGATAGTCCCAGCATCTAGAACTCAGAGTTGGGGAAATCACAAGGCCTTCATAGAGGAGGTGTCAGGGCTGGAGAATCCATTAATTCCTTCCTTGAATTGCTCACTCATTGTGTCATCCCAAGATGTGTGCTGGGTCACGTGCAAAGCGCTGGGGATAGAGCAGACAGAGCTGCCCTTTGGGTTTATCATCTGCTAGGGGAGACACAACAGTGCCCCGGGGTGACAGAGACTGACGGGTTTCCTGCGGGGAGGGGATAGAGATTTTGTGGGGGTCTGCACCTCTCAGGCCCGCCCAGCCCCTCCCTCCTGCTGTCTCAGTTTGCAAACACCCGTGAGGGGTCAGGGAGGGCAGCATGGGGCTTCCAGCCTGGAGGAGGAGACTTGCCGCAGCTGATAAGAACTTGGGGGACCACAGAAGGGGGCTGCGGGTACTGCCAGGGTTATCGTGAAGGCCATTCGTGGCCTGCATGTTTCCTGTCACTATCAGCTGGTGGCAGCCTCTGGGACAGGCCTTCGGGAAGGCCTTGAGGCCTTGAAAACATCTCCTGGGTCCCAGGATTGAGGGCTGTGGATGGTGACGAACCCAGGAGAGAGAATTTCTAAGTCACCCAAGCTGAGTGGGGAGCAGGGGCCAGCTGAGGGCAGCAGGGATGCAAAGCGTGGCCACCAGCCCTGGCAGCGAGGGTCCTCAACCCCAGTGCTGCGGCACCAACATCTGTGGCCGCTGACTGGTCGGCACACTGTGCCACGTGCTTTCATGGATGGTCTCAGTTACCTTCCAGGTAGCCCCATTAACAGACGGATGAACTAAGATTCTTAGGAGTGGAGCCCACATTGCCTGGACCCCCAGGAGATGCGGTGAGGGGTTTGCCTGGAGCTGAAGGGCGTGGGCCTGATTGAGGTGGCCGGGCTGTGCCCAGACATTCAGGCTGAGCCCAGCCAGGCCCGCCCTGGCCTTGAGCCTCACTGTGCAAGAAGGTTGCGAGTGCCCTCCCAAGGCAGGGACTTTCTGTCTTACCCACTGTGTTCCTAGCAGCCGGCACAGGCCTGGTGCCCAGAGGGCCAGATGTGCACACACACATGCTTGCAGATGTATGCTTGTGTGTATATACATGTTAACACACATTATCCCAGCCCCCCATACACACACACACACACACACACACTGATACAGGCATACCTATGCATAGATACACATATCCACACAGACATGCATCCACAGACACACTAACACATAAATATGTATGTGCTATACACAGACACTCCCACTCAGTGGTATTCATTGATACGTGCACACAGAGAAACAGACACACACTCATTCTCAGACACACCATCACACATATACATGTACACACCCTGGCTCCCACACAGTACATGCACATACGCACACGGAGACACGCACGCACAATTACCTTCCAAGGCGCACACACGTGCACACACGTGGAGATGGACACGTGCACACACATCCCATGTACCCAAAGATACACACACATGTGCACCCAGACACATGTGCACACATGGTGTTGAGTGACAGTACAGGACCCACCCCCATCGTTTGGCTCCACATCAAGTGAGGGTGTTGTGGGGAGCAGCAGCCATGGTTTTGAGGGTTCAGTGACTTGGGGGAGAGGGAAGTGGAGCAGGTCTAGGCCGGAGGGCTCGGGGGGAGAAGAGATGGGCACAGTGAGGGAGGTGCCGTGCCTGGCCGCTCACCTGGCAGTGGCAGATGGTAGCTGCCAGTGTCCTTCGGCGCAGGGGAAGACTGCTCACTGCCAGTCCCCCGCCCTCGAGAGGGCTTCCTGTCTGGACATCAGCGCAGTCTCAGCCAGTGCATAGGCAGGCAGGAAGGGCCGGGGAGCTAACACCTCAGGACAGCCCTCAGCAGGCCGGAAGGGAGTTAGGGGATAGACGCCCCTCCCTCGCCGCCCTCGGCAGTCACTCTGGGGTGCATGCCCTGCGCTGGTGCCCTGAGTCCGTGACTCCCCCTTCTCTTCACTGTCTCACATCCTTGATCCCCTGCTGTGCTTCCGGGGATCCCCTCCTGAAGCAGCTGCCTGTGGGGTTTGCACACCTAGCTGAGACGGCTGTGAGGGACCACAACGATGGCAGCATGGGCCGGGCACTCACTGTCCTCGGGAGTGGGGTGCCCAAGTCCTGTGAGGCCTGAAGAAGCGCCTGTTTCCCCCTCTTCAAGGAGCTGACAAAGCCCAGAGAGCCTGAGTAGTGCAGCCAGGGCCACCCCGCCAGCCGGGCTTTGCCCACAGGTTGGGTCACCTCCGAGCTGTACCCTCCAAGCAGGCAGGACCAGGCCTGGGGAGCAGAGGCCGAGTGCGACTTCTGGGGCATGTGGCTGCCGTGTGAGCCAGCTGGGGGCTGGGAGAGGCACACAGGATCCAGAGGGTCCTGAGACCCCACCGCACCGCATGGCATTGATTTGGAGACTGCTTGCTGGGGAGGTACAGTGGCGGGTGAGAAGTGCTTCCCTTAGTGATTGGAGCCCCATTTTCATCCCACTTTCCAGTTGAGCAAACTGAGGCCCAGAGAGGAAAAAGGGGCTCTCCAAGGCCATTGGGCCGTCACTCCCCTTCTAGGGATGTACTCACAGAGGGACTGGGCTGGGACAAGGTGTGAGAACCACAGCCACCGCAACCCACAGAAAAACCACATGATGGTGAGGTCACCTCCATGTCACAGCCCAAGCTTGCTCTGCCCTGCCCTGTTGGGGTCTTGCCTGGTTGCCATCCTCTCAACCTCACCTTCTTCCCTGCATGCATTGAGCTGACCCCTGGGTAGCCCTGCAGGTCCTGCCTGCCCAGCATCCACTCCCTTCCTGGTGACAGCACCTGGTTTTCCTTAGGGAGCTGCCCCCACACCACCCTCAGGCCAGGTGGTTCAGTGGAGCCACCTCTACCCCTGCCTCCGCAGCTTAAATAGCATATTCTACTTCCCTGGACCCCGAGAACGGTTCAGGGATAGACGTGTGACCCAGTGTGGGTTCATGTGAGTCAGTCGTTCTAGGGGAGGAAAGCTGTCCTTCTGTTGAGGAAGACAAGCTGGGAGCAGATAAGCCTGGAGCAGCTGGGAGCAGAGAGGAGTTTGTGCTTATGGAGAGGCTGCCTGAGAAGGAAGCCAGCCCAGGAGAAAGGAGAGCTGAGGAGGAGGGAGGAGCAGAGATAGGGTCTTGGAGACATCTTTGGGGGCCCTTGATCCAGCTATGCCTGAAGTTAGACTCTGGACCTTTTTAATTTGAGAGCTAATACTTTCCCCGTTTTACTTAAGCCTATTTGATTTGATTTTTTTGTCCCTTGCAACCAAGACTCTGGACATATACAACCTCAGAGGGCTGGCATTACTTAGAATTAGGTTCAGCAACTGCAATAGAAAGTCCAAAATTAGGGTAGTTCTTAGCTACCTATAATTTGTTTATTTTTCTCATGTAAAATAAGTCTGAGGCAGGCAGTCCAGAGCTTGGATGACAGCTCCACAGTCATCAGGAGCTTAGGCCTCTTCCATCATCCCAGTGAACCATTTCGATGCATGGCTTCTTTCCTTAAGGCCATCTTGGGGACCAAGATGGCTGCTGGAGCTCCAGCCATCATGTCATCATGCCAGACTGCAGAAGAAAGAAAGGGGAAGGCTAGAGTATCTCAAGCTGAGACTTCTAAAGGAGCCTTCCCAGAAGTTGCACACAACATTCCTCTTCTATTTCATTGGCCAGAACTTAGTCACATGGCCATACTTAACTGCAAGGGAGGGTGGGGAATGTCAGTGTTTAACTGGGCATACAGCTACCTGGAACACAGAAAGCCTTCTGCTACCAAGGAAGACACGGGAATGTCCTTATGCAGACAACTTGCAGTTTCTGCCTCAGATCCTTCCAGCAATAAGCTTTGAGTCCATGAGAGTCATGTCCCATTTGCACGCACTTTATGGAGACTGTTATTGACCAAGCCTGTTACCTCTTTACCTTCACACCAGTGGGGTGCGCTGAGTCTATCCTTATGCCCATTTCACCAAGGGGGAAATCAAGGCTCAGAGCGCTCACTGCACATGGCCTGAGGCCACCTGGTTCCTTAGGGGCAGTTCCAGGAGGACAGCTCGAGCTTCTGCCTCAGTGAGGTGTTGGAATTTTGGCAAACAGTTCTCGTCAGACATGGCTGCTCACGTTCCTACAGGACTGGAGGCCCAAAGTGCCTTCACATTCATTGTCCTTGAGTGGGAGCTGGGCCTGGGGCCACCAGAAGGTACCCTCTGTTGTGCTCCAGCGTCCTGGCTCAGTTCCTTCTCCTCAGCATCCTCCCACGAGGAGTGGAGTCATGGTCCCATTTTACAGAGGGGAAGACGGGCTCAGCAGGGAGGTGGCCTGGTGAGGAATAGCTGACCCATCCAGCTTCGGACCCGGGTCAGTCTGCCTCCAAAACCTGTGTTGTTGGTCTTTGGCTATGTGGCCTCCAGGGAGCTTGCATGGAACACCTTGACCAGGGCTCAGTCCTGTCTCCTAAGCCCCACCCATGCCTCCTTCAGGGGTGCAGACCCCCAGCCTGGGCCAGCTGCAGGCAGGGCCAACGAGGTGCGGCAGGAGGGGCTGGATGCTCGGGCCAACTCAGGCGATTGACTGAGCCCAGATGTTCCGGCCACCTCAGGCGATTGACTGAGCCACGGTTACATCACCTAGAAACCGGTGAATAAGCAAGGTCCCGTCTCCCAGGGCTGTGGCCGGGATTACAGGGGATGAGTTAGGTAAGATGCCCCGTGCAGCCCTGGTGTGGAGTAGGCGCCTCTCAGGGAGCCCTCAGCCCCCACTGCCAGCAGGGGAAGCTGAGCAATGGAGGGTGGGTGTGAGAAGACCCCTGATTCCTGGAAGGCCACCCGCTGTTTTTCAGGGTGCTGCCTGAGGATGACAGACCCATGCTGCCAGTCCAACAAGACAAACCCTCCTGCTTCAGTCTCCTGCCTCTGGAACCGAGGTTGTCCTCTGAGCCCCAGAACGCGTGAAAACTGGCATTTATTGGAGGTCTGCCATGGCTTTACACCTGTCATTTCCCTAAACTCTCCCAGCAGCCTGTGGGAAGTTGACTGTGCCCAGTTCACAGACAGGAAAACCAAGGCTGAGAAGATTTAGCCACCTGCCCAAGGCCAGAGAGCTGGGAAGTGGCAGGGCCAGGGCAGAGCTGGGGGTTGGACCCATGCATCCTGAACCTGGAGCCATACGCCACTATACCCCGAGGACTGGGTTCTGGCCACCACACCCATCCTCCACCTTCCTCACCCGAAGTCAGCCGGGTGTCCTCCCCACCCCTGCCCTGGCTGCTGAGTCACACTTGTGTTTCTTCCCCAGAGACGTAAACACCCAACCAGGAGCCCCCTGGGCAGGAGGTTGGGAGCCCTCCAGATGCTGCAAGAATAACAGGGGCAGCTGCCCAGCGTGCCCCGAGGCTGGGTGTTGCACAGGGCACAGCCTGGGGTGGGCACCTGGCCTTCCAGATACCTCCTGGGCCTCCCGCAGGGGCTGATAAGTGCCTGACTCTGCTTATCAACCCCGTTGCCCTGCCTGCTCCCTCCTCAAGCCCTGGTGTGCACATTGGGGTGCACGGTGGCCTGGAGATCATGATGGGGTGAACCACCCTCCACCCGCAGCCCGGCCCACTGGACAGCTGAGCCTGCTGCAGCAGAAACAACTCAGAGGGTTCCCGGGTGCCTCCTGCTGGCTCCCTGTCCCAGTGGTGGGGGTGTTTTTAGAGAAATTAAAATAAAGATCTTTTTTTCTAAATTATAAAGTTAACACTGGGGGAAAATGTGACTATTTCCTTTAATTTATTAAAATAATCTACATATGTGTATAAAAAGAAGCGGCAGGAAAGAGACCAGGTGTTAATGGTCGTAGGAGCTCAGGAGGCTTTTATTTTTTCTTAACACGGCTCTCCATTTTTCACAGCTGAGAAATGAAAGCTAGCGAATGAGGCTTGGCGTTCGGTCATGTGCCCTTGCATCTGTGTGTGCGCACTCCAGGGGCTCCAGGGCTTCCGGTGGGTGGTGTCTGTGCCCCTCTCTTCTGCTGACTTTCTGGGTTTCTCTGATGGGCCTGAGCCTGCAGCGGGGTGGGGGATGGGGTCCAGGAGCTTGTCTACGGGAACCCACTCTGTCTTCAACCGTGTGACTCAGAACACACTGTTTCCCGGCACACACACGATCACACAATACAAGCCCTCTGCGACTCTCCACTAAATCCCACTTCCTTGTGCAGCCTCCATGGCCAGGGTGAACTGACCCTGCCACTGGCCCTGCCACCTGTCTGATCCAGAGATCAGGTTGTCCCTTAACCCTAACTCAAATGTCACCCTCGGAGATGCCTTCTGGGGCCTCCTATCTAAGCTATCACCTCCAACCCCATCCTTGTTTTCTCTCTCTCTCTCTCTTTTTTTTTTTCTTTCCAAGCAGCTGTCTCTGGGATAAGGGCCTGGTCTCACAGTGTCCTAGGCATGAGTCTGGGTTGCCTCTTCCTCCTCGTCCCTGAGCCTTACAACCTCGCTCCTGGAGAATGGGCTGAGCCTGGAGTTCCCACCCTCCCATGCAGTGGCAGGACCCTGCTCCTCAGTAGCCAGCGTGCCCTGGATGACTTGCCCTGAGCAGGTGTGGACAGCCTCTGCCCAGCTTGCAAGCACAAGCCCTCCTGAACCACAGGAGAGCGGAACGTCACCAGAGGCTGCTTGGCTCCCACAGGCCTAGGTGGAGGTGTGGCCCATGAAGGCCACAGTCCTGAATCTCCAGATGAGGTTTAGCAAAAGCCTGCAAGGTAACCAAGGGCGTGGGGAGCTGTGGTCTTCATTCTCAGGGTGGGCAGGGCAGAGAAGCCTGCACTTATCCAGCACCGGGCTTGTGCCAGGCCCTGTGTCCACTACTCACCAGCATGAGCTCGTCAAATCCACACAACAACCCACTTTAGACATGCAGACACAGGCTCAGGTTAGTCCGGGAGCTTGCCCAGGGCCACACCGTGAGTAGCTGGAAGAGGTGGCTCCAAACCCCGGGGATCTGATGCCAAAGCTGCCCTCTTAACCTGCAGCTGGGGTCTCCATGGGAGGGCACAATGACCAGTATTATGGTGTGGCCACAGGGAGAAAGGACACAGAGCCACGAAGAATGAGACTGTGGAAGGTCTATTTCCCGACACAGAGAGATGGCCACGGAGTATGGTGGAAAGAAAAAAGGCACCATGAACAGAAGCTTCTCTGACAACGCCGGGCCCAGAGTTCCTCACAGCAGCGACGACACCCATGCTCTCCAGTTTGCTGCAGTCCCCACCAATCCTTACTGTGCCTCTTATTGAACCCTGGCAGGCATTTTAATAATATGTTGGTTAAGAATCACGGGAGAGCCAAGTAGGGGAGGAAGCAGGAACCGTGTCAGATACACATGTGCTTTATTCCCCTTGATGTCTTTCTAGAGGACAGTTATGCAGTTATGTGACAGATGGATGGAGGGAGGGAGGGACTGATGAAAGGGAAAAGAATGGGTGGAGGAATGGGTAGATGCAAAAGAGATTGATGGATGGATACATGAATGGAGAAATGGATGGGGAATGGATGAATGGAGGGAGGGTGAATGGGAGGATTGATGGACAGATGAATGGAGAAACGGATGGGGAATGGATGGATGAAGGGAGGGTGAATGGGAGGATTGATGGACAGATGAATGGAGAAATGGATGGAGGGAGGGAGGGTGAATGGGAGGATTGATGGAAGATGAAATGGAGGGAGAGACGGAGAGAGGGAGGGAGTGATGGATAAAGGAAGGGATGGATGGAGGGATGAATGGAAAGATAGAGATATCTTCAACCGTGGTTCCTACTCCAGCGAGTTAGCTTTGCCTCANTGAGGTTTAGCAAAAGCCTGCAAGGTAACCAAGGGCGTGGGGAGCTGTGGTCTTCATTCTCAGGGTGGGCAGGGCAGAGAAGCCTGCACTTATCCAGCACCGGGCTTGTGCCAGGCCCTGTGTCCACTACTCACCAGCATGAGCTCGTCAAATCCACACAACAACCCACTTTAGACATGCAGACACAGGCTCAGGTTAGTCCGGGAGCTTGCCCAGGGCCACACCGTGAGTAGCTGGAAGAGGTGGCTCCAAACCCCGGGGGATCTGATGCCAAAGCTGCCCTCTTAACCTGCAGCTGGGGTCTCCATGGGAGGGCACAATGACCAGTATTATGGTGTGGCCACAGGGAGAAAGGACACAGAGCCACGAAGAATGAGACTGTGGAAGGTCTATTTCCCGACACAGAGAGATGGCCACGGAGTATGGTGGAAAGAAAAAAGGCACCATGAACAGAAGCTTCTCTGACAACGCCGGGCCCAGAGTTCCTCACAGCAGCGACGACACCCATGCTCTCCAGTTTGCTGCAGTCCCCACCAATCCTTACTGTGCCTCTTATTGAACCCTGGCAGGCATTTTAATAATATGTTGGTTAAGAATCACGGGAGAGCCAAGTAGGGGAGGAAGCAGGAACCGTGTCAGATACACATGTGCTTTATTCCCCTTGATGTCTTTCTAGAGGACAGTTATGCAGTTATGTGACAGATGGATGGAGGGAGGGAGGGACTGATGAAAGGGAAAAAGAATGGGTGGAGGAATGGGTAGATGCAAAAGAGATTGATGGATGGATACATGAATGGAGAAATGGATGGGGAATGGATGAATGGAGGGAGGGTGAATGGGAGGATTGATGGACAGATGAATGGAGAAACGGATGGGGAATGGATGGATGAAGGGAGGGTGAATGGGAGGATTGATGGACAGATGAATGGAGAAATGGATGGAGGGAGGGAGGGTGAATGGGAGGATTGATGGAAGATGAAATGGAGGGAGAGACGGAGAGAGGGAGGGAGTGATGGATAAAGGAAGGGATGGATGGAGGGATGAATGGAAAGATAGAGATATCTTCAACCGTGGTTCCTACTCCAGCGAGTTAGCTTTGCCTCAGGGGATGGTCTGGTACAAGGGTTAATCATTCAAGTGTTTGGAATCAGACAGACCTGAATGTGAATGTGAGTTTCTTTCCTGACAAGCTATGTGACTTTACGTAAGTCACTCACCTTCTCTGATCCTCAATTTCTTCATTATTAGACAAGAAATAATACTAGATAATAACAATAATGGAATAATAATCCATATTCTATGGATTTGCCTATTCTGGACATTTCATAAGAATGTCCATGCAAGATGTGATCTTGGGGTTTTGGCTTCTTTTATTTTGCATCAGGTTCTCAAAGTTCATCCATGTTGTGGTGTGTGCGGGTCCTTCTACTCCAGCAGAGTTAGCTTTGCCTCAGGGGATGGTCTAGTACGAGGATTAATAATTCAAGTGTTTGGAATCAGACAGACCTGAATGTGAATCTGAGTTTCTTTCCTGATAAGCTGTGTAACCTTAGGTAAGTCACTCACCTTCTCTGATCCTCAGTTTCCTCATTAATAGAAAGGAAATAATAATACCTTCTAGTGCCTCCTAGAACACGAAGTAGAAAAAGCACTTAGGGCCAGGTTTGAGGGAGAAGTTGAAGGTAGGCCAGGCTTTATTAGGATCAGTGCTGCTGCTATGGTCCTGTCACCCTTGCCCTGAGAAAGTGCCCTTTCTGCTTCCAGGCCCTTTGTGTTGAGATGGTTAATCACTGGGGAAACTCAGCGGGTTTCCCACCTCCCCACCCCCAGCTCTGGGGATCTTGGATCTCGCTGGAGGCTGGTATCAATAACAGTAGCATCCGCTGCTCACTGCCTCCAACCTCAACCGGACTCTCAGACCCCGCCCAAGGCCACAGCCACATCTTCGTGACCATGACCGTGAGAAGCCTCCTTGCAGCCCCACCCCAGAGCAATCCCTGTTATCAGGGCTCCCAGCCCTGGCTGCACCTGAGAACTGAGCTCCAGGAGCTGCTAAAAGCAACACTGCTTGGGCCCCACCCGGAACCCAGTCTTTGGGAGAAGGCCTGGCATGGGTATTTTTTTTAAGCGCTTCTGATTGATACTAAGGCAAAGCCTGGCCTTAGAATAAAAGAAGCTCTGTGTTTAGTTTCTTTTCTTTTCTTTCTAAAATGTTTCTATTTTTTCTTGACTTTTCTCTTTAGTTTCTTCGGCCGTGAAAACAGACTCTGCTCTCTGTAGTTGGATAAAGAATTCACATTTGTTTTCCTTTCAGGGTTTTGATTGTTCAGTGTAAAACATGTTTTTTGTTAATCCCCTTGGGGTACAGCTGGTTAGAGTAGGGGGTTGGGAGCCCCTTCCTCTTCCTTTACAGGGCTCCAGAATCCTCCGCAGAGTACAGTGTGGGGCTGAGTTTTATTATAAGGTAAACTGGTTAAAAGAATAACACTAAACAAAACAAAGGAAAGAGAGGAGCTAGCACTCTACGTCCCCTAGGATGGGATGAAAAAGTCAGAGAAACTCATGTGCTGGTGAGGATGTGGGGGAATTGGACCCCCCCACCCACACTGCTAGTGGGAATGGAAAATAGAAAACAATCTGGGAGGTTCTTCAAATGATTAAACAGAGAGAGCTACCATGTGACCCAGAGATTCCACTCGTCGAAAAACCCAAGAGAAATAGAAGCATGCTTCCACACCAAAACTTGGACACAAAGGTTCTTTTTTTTTATTATTATACTTTAAGTTCTAGGGTACTTGCACACAACGTGCAGGTTTGTTACATACGTATACATGTGCCATGTTGGTTTGCTGCACCCATCAACTCATCATTTACATTAGGTATTTCTACTAATGCTCTCCCTCCCTCAGCCCCCCACCCCCTGAGAGGCCGTGGTGTGTGATGTTTCCCGCCCTGTGTCCAAGTGATCTCATTGTTCAGTTCCCACCTATGAGTGAGAACATGCGGTGTTTGGTTTTCTGTCCTTGTGATAGTTTGCTCAGAATGATGGTTTCCAGCTTCATCCATGTCCCTGCAAAGGACATGAACTCATCCTTTTTTATGGCTGCATAGTATTCCATGGTATATGTGTGCCACATTTTCTTAATCCAGTCTGTCATTGATGGACATTTGGGTTGGTTCCAAGTCTTTGCTATTGTGAATAGTGCCACAATAAACGTACGTGTGCATGTGTCTATAGTAGCATGATTTATAATCCTTTGGGTATATACCCAGTAATGGAATTGCTGGGTCAAATGGTATTTCTAGTTCTAGATCCTTGAGGAATCGCCACACTGTCTTCCACAATGACCAAACTAATTTACACACCCATCAACAGTGTAAAAGCGTTCCTGTTTCTCCACATCCTCTCCAGCATCTGTTGTTTCCTGACTTTTTAATGATCACTGTTCTAACTGGTGTGAGACGGTATCTCATTGTGCTTTTGATGACACAAAGGTTCTTTTTTTTTTTTTTTTTTGAGGCGGAGTCTCGCTCTGTCGCCTGGACTGGAGTGCAGTGGCCAGATCTCAGCTCACTGCAAGCTCCGCCTCCTGGGTTTACGCCATTCTCCTGCCTCAGCCTCCCGAGTAGCTGGGGACTACAGGCGCCCGCCACCTCGCCCGGCTAGTTTTGTATTTTAGTAGAGACGGGGTTTCACCGTGTTAGCCAGGATGGTCTCGATCTCCTGACCCCGTGATCCGCCCGTCTCGGCCTCCCAAAGTGCTGGGATTACAGGCTTGAGCCACCGCGCCCGGCCGACACAAAGGTTCTTAACAGCACTGTTTGTAATATCCAAAAAGTGAAAATAACCTAAATGTTCCTCATTTGAAGAATGGATTCACAAACTGGCATATGCACGCAATGGAAAATTATCAGCTGTAAAAAGAAATGAAGGACCGGCACATGCCACATGGATGAACTTTGAAAACCTGATGCAAAATAAACAAAGCCAAACACCCGAGACCACCTCTTGCATGGACATTCTTATGAAATGTCCAGAATAGGCAAATCCATAGAATATTTCAAAAAAAAAAGCAACTGAAGTCACCATGCGAAAATCAGAATTTTGTGGGCCTTCCCTATGCATATGTATAGCTTAATCTCTCTCTTATTTTGGATGGTGTGCAGGGTGGGGCACCTCATTCTTCTCCTTCTCCAAAGTGTCCACTTGGCAGGAACACTGGGTTGGAGGTGACCAGGGGCAGGCACATCCCGCAGCAGGGAGTAAGCCACCAGGCGGTGCCCCCAGGCTACACTAGAAGCCTTGACTTCCAGTTTTACCAAACTGGGGAGGAACTCGGCCAAGTTCACATGAGCAGCAGGGTGTTGGGGGCTGGAAACTGGGAGTCCCGTTGTGCTGTGCTGAGTGTGGGCTGGTGGGCAGCAGGCGGTGCCTGGCGCATGAGCCGGGCTCAGGGAGGATGCAGGCTGCAGGGGCCATGGGCGCTGCATTGGGCGGGATGGACAGGCGATGCTGCCACCAGCAAACCCCTGCGGCCCAGTGACTGAAAGCACACAAGCTGGTTCTCATTCAGGACATGTCTGTGGAAGCTGGCGGCCATTCCGTGTCACTGTGGCCCTCAGAGCAGGACCCCGGACAGGCCGAGCTGGGCCTGAGGGGAACAACGTGGTCATGATGGTGGAAGGAAAGTGCACAGTGGCCTTCATGCATCTGCCCAGAAGCAAAGCACTCATGTCATTCGGCCCACGTGTTACCAGAGCCAGTCATGTGGCCAAACCTCACCTCCGAACGGTGGGAGGTGCAGCCCTCCAGTGTGCTGAGGGGAGAGAGAGCCCCCAGAGACCACTCCAGGCATCAAACAGAGGCTGTCACCACCCTCGGCCGGTAGAGACCGCCTGTGGAATGAGTGCTGGTGGAGGAGATGGGAGGATGACAGTGATCCCTGGCTGGGCCCCACCCTGTGCCGGGCTCTGGAGGGGAGGAAACAGCCCTGTCCCAGCTCCTTGCAGAGCTGCTGACCCAGCCAGGTTGCACCCTGCAGGAGTTGGCCCAGGAGCCATGCTGCCCTTAACATCACCTTGAAGCTGGTCCTTTAGGAGGAGCCACCTCCTTGGACAGAGGAGGAGCCGTGGAGAGGCCAGGGAAACTGCCACAGGGCCATGTCCAGCGCTTCTCCAGCCAGTACTCACCAGAAACGAAAGAGGTTCCAGGGCGATGTGATTGGGGTCTGTCTGCCCTGCTAGACTGTGAGCTCCAGGGGCACAGGGCTGGGCCAGGCTGTGCTCACCATTGTCGCTCCAGTGCCTGGCACGCTGCCTGGCATGCACTCGGCACTCAATAAATGTCTGTGGAAGGAATGATGCATGAGGAGTCCTGAGTGCACATGTGGCCCTGCTGAAACTCCTTCCACCGCGGGGCCTTCGCACATGCCGTGTGCACTGCCTGGAGCGCCTCCCCGCAGGTGTTGGTGTAGCGCCCTCCACCCACTCTCCGACACTGCCTGCCTCCTCCGAGAGCTTCTCAGGGTTTGTGCCGCTCAGTGCATTTATTCTTTTGCTCATTTTAACATCTCCCTCCTTCCTGAACGTGAACTCAGGAGGCAAGGTGTTTCTGACCCAGCCGTGACAGTGCCTAGCTGCCGCATCCAGTGTCTGGCACAAAGCAGCGAATTTACGATAGTCGTTGCTCATGCGAATTCCAGAGAATTTCAATTAAAAGACCTTCTAAGCTTCAAAGTCATCCAAAGCAGTGTCTGCCACCCACAGTCACCTGCATGGAGTGAGTCCTCATGAGACAGTGCACTGGGGGATGGGAATGCCCCAGGCACAGACTCGGGCCCCCACCTGGAGCTGCCCTGGGAAAGGCCTGTGGGGGTGCAGCCAGGCCCCCTCCCCTGTTCCCTGCTCCTGGGGAGTCTTCCAGGAGAGTTCAGAGCTGCCCGTGGGAGGGTAGGATGCGGAGGCCTCCCTCCGAGATCCTCCTGGGACTGCCTCGCTCTCCTTCAAGGGCCACAAGATTCAATTTTGACCATATTTGCCTCAGAGACAAACGGCCACCCCGTGGGGTGGTGGTATAAATACCAGTTTATTTACTCTCATTCCCAGCAAAGCAAGCTTCGAAGGAGCAAAGGCTTCCTGCTTGCTAGTGTACAATTTTGGAAATGTGGCCCTGGGGCAGGAGACTGTGGTGGGCTCGGCTAAAGGCACAGTGGGGGATGGGGTGGGGTGTCCAAGAATAGGGGTGCTGGGGTGCTGCTCCACCCAAGTCACCTCACGGAGTGCCTTCCCTCCAGAAAGTAAGACAAGGCAAATTCGAGAATAGATTCCCTGGCCCTCTGCCCTGGGGCTTCTAAGGCCAGTTACCAGAGGGCCTGGAACTGTGCCCAGGTTTTCCTCAGGGGAACCCTCCCTTCCCTGCTCCAGGCCCCTGGGTCTCAGGTGAGTCCAGTTCTACCCCTGGCCCATGGGGGTGGGCATGAGGCCCAGGCCTGGCCAGTAAGAACATTGGATGCCACTGGCCTCAGTAATGAATTCAGGAATGGGCACATCACCCAGTTAGAGCTAATGAGATATCATGAAGCTTATGCTCGGGTGGCCGGGAGAGAGGCAGGACCCCTTTTCCATGGACATTAACCTGGGGTTTAGAGTCTGATGACCCTGTGGAGCCTGAGCATGAGGCCAGTTTGAGGGGTAGCAGGGTGTGGGAAACAGAGAAACTAAGTCCTGATGACAGTGTTTAAGCTGCTGAATCCAGCCATTCCTGAAGCCAGACCAGTGAGAGAGCAAGTCAGTGCTCTTTTTTCATTAAACTAGTGTCTTGATTTTCTATTACCAACTTATCACCAACTTAGTGGCTTAAAAAACACTTATCTGGCCAGGCATAGTGGCTCATGCCTGTAATCCCAGCACTTTGGGAGGCCGAGGTGGGCAGATCACCTGAGGTCGAGTTTGAGACCAGCCTGACCAACATGGAGAAAACCCATCTCTACTAAAAATACAAAATTAGCAGGGCGTGGTGGCTCATGCCTGTAGTCCCAGCTACTCGGGAGGCTGAGGCAGGAGAATTGCCTGAACCCGGGAGGCAGAGGTTGTGGTGAACCAAGATCGTGCCGTTGCACTGCAGCCTGGGCAACAAGAGCAAAACGCTGTCTTGAGCAAAACCCGTCTCAAAACAAAACAAAACAAACAAACAAAAACAACACTTACCCATTATGTCACAAATGTGTAGGTCATGCTCCAAATGGGACCGTGGCTTGAGGTCTCTCGAGGCTGATATCAAGGTGTTGGTGGTGCTGGATTACTTACCAGGGGCTCTAGAGAATAATTCACTTCCAGGGTCATTCAGTTGCTGGCTGAATTCAGTTCCCTGCATTTGGAGGACTGAGGTCTCCCTTGCTGGCTGGGAGCTGGGGCAGGTCTTTGCTCCTGGGGGCTGCCAGGTTCCTTCCTGCACTTTCTTTTTTTCTTTTTCATTTTTCTCTTTTTTGAGACGGAGTCTCACTCTGTCACCCAGGCTGGAGGTTAGTGGCACCACCATGACTCACTGCCTCCGCCTCCCGGGTTCAAGCGATTATCCTGCCTCAGCCTCCCAAGTTGCTGGGACTAAGGTGTGCGCCACCACGCCTGGCTAATTTTTGTATTTTTAGTAGACAGGGTTTCGCCGTGTTGGCCAGGCTGGTCTTGAACTCCTGACCTCAGGTGATTAACCTACCTCAGCCTCCCAAAGTGCTGGGATTACAGGTGTGGGCCACCGCGCCTGGACTGTGCCTGTGCTTTCCATGTGGCCCCACCAGCAACAACAGGTGAGTGCCTCTCACACTCAATCTCTGCAGCTTCCTTTTTGCTGTCCACCCCTTTCTGCCTCCAGCTGGAGAAAGTTCTCTGCTTTCATGGGTTTATGGGATTAGATTGGTCCCACCTGTATAATCCAGAAATAATCTCCCTATCTGGAGGTTTATAACCTTAATCACATCTGCAAAGTTCTTTTGCCATATAACTTATTTACAAGTTCCAGAGATTAGGACATGGATGTCTTGGGGTCATTATTCTGCCCACCCCAGTAGTTTGACTTGGGGTTTCTGTCATTTGGTAGGGAACCTGGGAACAGCTCCACCTGGGCTGGCTCCACCTTCCTGAAGAATGGTTGGACTGGATTGGCTCATGCAGCTATAAAGTTCTGGCAGGAATGGCCAAATCCAGCAGCTTAAACACTGTTATAAGGAATTATATCCTCACCATTCTCAGCCAATGCTGTTTCTTTGCCAAGGCTCTCCAGGTGCCCCTGGCGTTCCCACTCTGGGTTAGTCCACAGGAAAGAAGATGCACCTCCCTTCCATTAGTCCCTAAAACAAATTTAACCCTCTTTATCATGCAGGGCAGTTTTTTTTTTTTTTTTTTGAGACAGTCTTGCTCTGTCACCCAGGCTGGAGTGCAGTGGCGCAATCTCAGCTCACTGCAAGCTCCACCTCCGGAGTTCATGCCATTCTCCTGCCTCAGCCTCCTGAGTAGCTGGGACTACAGGCGCCCGCCACCATGTCCAGCTAATTTTTTGTATTTTTAGTAGAAACGGGGTTTCACCGTGTTAGCCAGGCTGGTCTTGATCTCTTGACCTCATGATCCTCCCACCTCGGCCTCCCAAAGTGCTGGGATTACAGGCATGAGCCACCGCACCCGGCCTATTTTTTTTATTCTAAAACTCTCCATCCTGGGTTGGACTCTGGCTCTCCCTTTGATAAGGCTCATAGCCACTCAATATTTTCCCCCTAAATGACAGTGCATTAAGTCCCAAAGAGTCTCCTTTTGTTCCTTCCACAAATGACACCTGAGCTGCTCCTCTGGGGTGGGGAGAAAGCAGCAGTGAAGCAGTGAGAAGGTGGGCATGGCTACTGCCCTCTGGAAGCTCACTGCTCAGCACTGAGTTAGAGTGTGAGGAGGGCTGTGAAGGAAACGGGCAGGTGGGATGCTGGAGGGTCAGGAGGGGCCAGGTGAGAGTCAGGGCCAGCAGAACCTGGGGAGAGGTCCCACAGTAAGGAGTGGGGGAAGAGCATTGCGGAGGAGGTGGTGGCCTGTGCATATGCCTGGGGGTTGGACATGCTCGGCCACACTGAGGAACGGCAGGGAGGCCGGGAGGGCAGGAGCGTGGTCAGGGAGTGGAGGCTGAGGCTGCCAGCTGGGGAGGGGCCCAGATGGGACTGTATGACTTCATATTCTCCCGCCCTCTTACAACACAGACACTGCTGGCCGCTTTGGAATGGCAACTCTCTGGGGGTTGGGAGCAGGGGCCCTGACTCCTGGCCGTTTCCTCCCCTCCCCCAGCACCGCTGCACTTGACCCGGAGATGATCCCAGCGTGACTTCCACTCTCACTTCCACCCAGCCTTCCAAAGAGTGCTTGAGGCCTCCCTGAAGCTCCCCCCTGGCACCAGCCTGTGGTGGAGGCAGCCGGCCTCCCACCCTGCGCCCTTCCGCTCCCAGAGGAGGGGGAGCACCATTGTTCTTGGTGGAGAAGCAGGTGCTGGGATGGTTGGCTTAGTGAGAAGGGGGAGGACTGATAGATCCCACTGAGATGGACTCCATATCCCCTGCTTTGCACCCCAGCCTCTGAGCTCTCCAGCCTTCAGACATCAGCTTGCTGCTGCTAACAGCAGTGGCATTTCAATTTTTTTTTTTAGAACGGGGTCTCGCTATATTGCCCAGGCAGGTTTTGAACTCCCGGGTTCAAGCTGTTCTCCCACTTCTGCCTCCCTAAGAGCTGGGATTACAGGCATGAGCCACCGCGCCTGGCCCGGTGGTGGCATTTCAACACAGAGAATGAGCCCAGCTTTGATTCCCTGTGTACTGATAGGATCCAGGAGACTCGTGGAAAGTCTCCCTCCCATCCTGTCCCTTCCAGTTCTCTTCTCCCGAGGCGTGCAGCACCTCCAGCTGGGAACACTGAGGTCTGCACAGGTGGATGTTTACTCCCCCGCCGCGTCAAGCACAGGCCATTTGTTCTGCACAGCCCCCGTTTCTTTCCCCCTAAATGCATCTTGACCAGGCCCCTTCGCACACACAGGGCTTGCTCGTTCTTTGCCATCAGCTGCGTGCTGTCTGCGGCGTGGGTGGGGCAGGTGGGGTGGACTTTCCCATCCCCAGTGATGGACGCAGGAGCACTTTCAGGCTCACCTGGAACACAGTCGCATGTGCTGGTCTGTCAGCATCGCCTCAGCAGTGAGCCCCTCTGTGGGCCACCATTTCATCTCAGTCCGCCTTAGTCCTCCCACAGCACTCCCAGGAGGGCATGGTGGGGGCCAGAGACACCGGATCTCAGGCCACACTTTCCTGAATTTTTCCCCAAATTCAGTGACCCAGCAGGACCTGTGCCTCCTGAAAGGGTTTCACTGTTATTTCTGGAGTCTCCCAACGGGTTCACCGAGGCCCCCAAACCAGCCTCAGAAGCCACTGTGGGTCCTCGGAAGTCACCGCGGGTCTTCCCTGCCCTCTTCCCACTCTCACTAGCCCGTGCCCGCCACCCCGAGGCTCTGGGGAAGGCTGCCTGGGGCCCCCATCTCAGGACACCAGTGTCCACGCCAAGGCCTCTGCCTGCAGGCAGCTGCAGAGCTCCGGCCCCTGGGAAGGTGCGGAAGGGATCCTCCTTCCAGTGTGCAGTCCTGAGCCACCTCCCTGGGTCCCTACTGGCCATCACAGCACCCACTCACTGCTACCCACCCCACAGCAAGGCCTCCATGGCATGAATGGAGACAGTGGGCCTGTGGGGGAGGGGGCTAGAAACAGCATCATCTGTTCCAGCAGGAGCCACTCATGCTGCAGGGCGGGTGCCTCTGACAACTTCACCAGCCCCAGCCTCTCCCTCTAAACGTATTCATTCATCCAATCTTTCCCCATTTACTTAGTGAACACTGACCAAATACAAGGTCCTGGTGAGAAGACAAAGATGTAAGTCATTTAGCCAGGCATCGTGATGCCTGCAGTTCTAGCTACTCAGGAGGCTGAGGCAGGAGGATCACTGGAGCCTAGGAGTTCCAGGCTGCAGTGAGCTATGATTGCACCACTGCACTCTAACCTGGGTGACAGTGAGACCTTATCTCTTAAAAATAAAAAATAAAAAACCATGTAAGTAATCTCTGGAATAATGTTTCACTTTAGTCTGATAAATGCCACAGTGAAGTGTTGAGCCTGCCCAGGCAGCCTCCCTGCCTCAGGCCCTTTGCACGTGCTGTTCCCTCAACCTGAATGTTCTTCCCCTAGGTGTCCACATGGCTCACCTCTTACCTCCTGCAGATCTGTTCGTCTCACTGATTGCTTGGTTCAAGTTGCAGCCCCTCTCCCCGGCCTGCTTTACTTTTCTTCATAGCCCTTGGCATTCCTCCCGGCCTTTGCTCACTCTAGGTGCTGCTCACTTGTTGCTTGCGTGTCACTTATGTGTGTGTGGATTGCCGGTCCCCCCAAGGAATGTGAGTCCAGGTGGCAAGCATTCTGTCTGTCTTATTTGCAGCTCTTTCCCCAGTACCTAGGCAAGTGCTCAATACATAATAACTGCTCAGTAAATAACTGCTGAATGAATGAACCGCCTTAAGGCATGTGACCTGTTCAGTGATTCAGCAGCTCAGGAGGAAGATGTCAGGGGACAGTTAGTTTCCCACCACTGGGGACAGACTCAGGTTTTTGTTTTTTAATTAATTTATTTTTTTTGAGATGGAGTCTTGCTCTGTCACGCAGGCTGGAGTGCGGTGGTGCAATCTCAGCTCACCGCAACCTCCGCCTCCCAGGTTCAAGTGATTCTTGTGCCTCAGCCTCCCAAGTAGCTGGGATTACAGGCACCCATCACCACACCAGCTAATTTTTTTTTTTTTTTTTTTTTTTTGTTTGTATTTTTAGTAGAGACAAGGTTTCTCCATGTTGGCGAGGCTAGTCTCAAACTCCTGACCTCAAGTGATCCACCCGCCTCGGGCTCCCAAAGTGCTGGGATTATAGGCGCGAGCCACTGTGCCTGGCCTGGGCTCAGGGTTTTCAAAGCCTGAAGTTATGTCCATTTTGGACACAGTCTTTAAGAAAAAGAGATACAGTTACATGTGCAGAATTAGGGCCAGGGCCTTTCCCCTAAGCTAAACTTCGACAACCTCAGGGTGAACCCCATGTGAGCTAAGACGGAAAGGAAGACTGGCACTGATGAGAGGAACCGCCTTCCAGGCAGAGGGAACAGCCGCGGAAAAGCTTCAAGGTGGCAAAGAGCCGGGAGAGAAGGTCTGTGACTGCAGCTTGGCAGGGGATCCAGGCAAGGCTGGAGGCCCCGCGGGGCCGGATCAGGAAGTGGCAGGTATGACAGTTTGCCTTGACATAGTACGCCTTGTTTCTCAGGAGTCCAGAGGGCAAGACTGGCAAGATGACCCTTGGGTTCCAGCAGGACCGAGCCCTCTGCCAGCTGCCGTTTTCCTACTCATTCCGGTGGTCCCAGCACTCCCTCTCGGCTGCCAGAAATGTGTCACCCCTGCTTCAGGGTCCCTGCTGCCCCCTGCCCCACTCAGAAAGATCCCTTGGGGCTGGTTGGGGAGGCAGCCTCCCCCTCCTCCTCTCCCTGAGCTCTGCTCAGAATGAAAGCTCCCAGGGTCCTGGCTGTGGATGCTGTGCCCTCGCCCATCCGTGACCACTGCCAGCCATTTGCATCACAAATGAGGCACAGTCGTGCTGTTGGGCACTAGCCTGGTGCTACCCTTGGTGACTCAAGGACACAGGCCAGGATCCAGCTGCTGAACGTGCTGCCTTGCCCCACCCCCAGCCGCCTAAACTGTGTCGCTGGGGAAGGATGCCCTGGTCTCCAGCCTGCCTGGGATCCTCCTGGCCTGGGCGGCTCTCCCCACCAGCCAGGAGAGCAACCATCCACTGGGTGATAAACCCAACGCCGGGCAAGGAGGGCTCTGTGTGTCAGGTAGGAGCTCAGCACTTGGCAGACATTCTTTCTGTTAGCTTTCACAGCAGCCTGCTTTACAGAGGAGGAAACTGAGGCTCAGAGAAGGTGAGTGATGTGCCCATGGCCACTCAGCTACTCAGCTATACTTGGTAGAAATGAGGCTTGAACTCACGTCATTCTACTCTAGAAACTGTGCTGTGAACACCAGTTGTCCCTTCCGGGGCCATCTGTGCTTACCCTGGGCATGCAATAGCTGTGCTATGGATGAATAAAAGTGACCAATAGCTGCACAATGGATGAATATAAGTGACCAATAGCTGCACAATGGATGAATATAAGTGACCAATAGCTGCACAATGGATGAATATAAGTGACCAATAGCTGTGTGCTGGATTAAGAAGTGACCAATAGTCCGGGCGCGGTGGCTCAAGCCTGTAATCCCAGCACTTTGGGAGGCCGAGACGGGCGGATCATGAGGTCAGGAGATCGAGACCATCCTGGCTAATACGGTGAAACCCCGTCTCTACTAAAAAATACAAAAAACTAGCCGGGCGACGAGGCGGGCGCCTGTAGTCCCAGCTACTCGGGAGGCTGAGACAGGAGAATGGCGT
>NW_016814761.1:5322496-5337172 GCF_001698545.2 Rhinopithecus bieti | reverse complement strand
TTTTTTTTTTTTTTTTCTGAGATGGAGTCTCACTCTGTCACCCAGGCTGGAGTGCAGCGGTGTGATCTCAGCTCACTGCAACCTCTGTGTCCTAGGTTCAAGTGATTCCCCTGCCTCAGCCTCCTGAGTAGCTGTGACTATAGGGGTGCACCACCACGTGTGGCTAATTTTTTGTGTTTTTAGTACAGACAGGGTTTCACCGTGTTAGCCAGGATGGTCTCAAACCCTGACCTCGTGATCCGCCTGCCTCGGCATCCCAAAGTGCTGGGATTACAGGCTTGAGCCTCCGCGCCCGGCCCCTTTTTGCTACTTTCATCACCTTCTTCAAACGGGCCCACCCATGGGCAGTGGGTCAGGGGTGGGGGAAGCGTGGGCCTGGGCTGGGGGTGGGTTTGGGGGCTGTGCACTGCTCTGTGGGCTCCCCGAGGCTCTTCTGATAGAAGTCGTCCTAGTTATGGCAGCCAGGACAGTCATGCAGGGCTCAGAAGGGCCTCGCACAGGGTTTCATGCTCTGCTGTTACCATCTTGAAATTATTCTCTCTCTTTTTTTTTTTTGAGACAGAGTTTTCACTCTGTCACCCAAGGGCATGATCTCCACTCACTACAACCTCCGCCTCCCAGGTTCAAGTGATTCTCCTGCCTCAGCCTCCCAAGTAGCTGGGATTACAGGCGTGCACCACATTCCTGGTTAATTTTGAATTTTAGTACAGACTGGGGGGGGGGCTCACCATGTTGGCCAGGCTGGTCTCGAACTCCTGACCTCAAGCGATCCGCCTGCCTCGGTCTCCTAAAGTACTGGGATTATAAGCTTGAACCACTGTGCCCAGCCCATCTTGAAATTCTTGGTAACGTTTCAACAAGGGGCTCTGCATTCATTTTGTCAAACTTCATGTGGACATCTGACAACAGCAAGCGCCTTCGGAGCCCTCGTCATGTGCCGGGCTCTGTCCTAGGCCAGCCACACACATTGCCTCCTTGAATCTTACCAGCCATTCTGTTACAGGCATGGTCATCGTCAACCCATTCTGCAGATGGGGAAACTGAGACTCAGAGAGCTCCTGATTCAGGCAATACCAGGTAACACCGGCTTTGAAAATCAAATCTGGCCAATCCCTTTTTTTTCAAACCGAGACCCAGAGCGGTAGGGTTGGCTCAGGGAGATGCAGCCCCTGTGTCTCAGTGCAGGGTTTCCAGCAATTCCCTAGGGAGGAACCAGAGACCACCTGCCCTCGGGTGCTTTCTCCGGGCCTTTTTGGAAGGCCCCATCGGCTGCGTTCTGTTTGCCACATTTCCCTTCTCCTGGCCAGTGAGGAGAACTGTCTCAATGAGGGGTGAACAAACCCCGGTTTTAATCAGAGCAGCCACTTCCTCTCACCAGAGAAGAAACCCGCCCTCTCACAACCCACTTTCTATATTTAGACCCGGGACCTCGCCTTGAGCTGGGCCGGGCTGGGTGTGGCGGGGCCTGCGGCTGCTTCCGGCCCTCGGGAAGGAAGTTTCCACCTGTTTCCCAAGAGCCGGAGGCATGAAGTCTGCAGGTCCTCGGCTGAGTGCAGGATGCTTGAGCCCACAGGGGCCCACAGGAGGGTAGCTCCAGCCTTCCCCTCTGCAACTCTGCAGCCATGTGGGGGACAAGGCCCATTTCCAGAACAAGAGAAGCCCACTTCCATTTCATTCATTCCTTCAGGAACCCGGTCTTTCCTGGGTGCCTCCCACAACCCAGGTGCCATTCTAGACTCTGGGGATATGGCAGGGAACAAGACAGGCCCCTGCCCTCACTGAGCTGACAGTCTAGTGGGGATGACAGAAGTAAATACAATAAAAATAAATTAATAAACAGAAACCGGATAACGAAGGAAAGGTAACGAAGGCATAAATCAGGTGGACCGAGAGGCGTAGCAGAGAGTGGGCAACACCAGGGGCAGGGTCCCGGGGCCTCTGCGGGCCTCTGGGGTGTGGAAGGGCCTGGAATGCAGTGGACTGAACAGAGCTTAAGGCGGAGGACAGAGGGTGCTGATGTCAGAGGCAGGGCTCTGTGCCTGGCGTGGTGGGAGCCAGGCAAACTGGAGACAGGGGTGAGGTCAGGCCCTGCGGGACCCAGGGGCCAAGGCACAGGTGTGGATCTCAAATACCAAGAGAAACCACCCAGCGCTTTTGAACCTAGCATGACACGCATCACGAGCTGTGTGGTTTTTTTTAAAGCTCACCCCTACTGTGATGTCAAGAAAAGGAAGCAAGGGGCGAGGGGAGGGAGTCCAGGCCAGCGTGAATGGGGTCCAGGCCAGCGTGGAGAGGTGGTACCCCAATAGTCTAGGGCACTGGCTCTCCACTGGGGCCATTCTGCTCCTCAGGGGACACTGGGCAATGTCTGGAGACATTTTTTCTTGTCATAGTGGTGGGTGTGCTATGGGCATCTGAGGGGCAGAGGCCAGGGGTGCTGCCGAGCATCCTGCCATGTCCCCACAGCAGAGAAAGATCCAGCCCCAAATGTCGAAAGGGCAGCGGTTGAAAACACCCAGCCTAGCAGGCGGAGGTGGTAGTGACCAGGGCAACAGTGGTGGAGGAGAGTGATATGCCAGGTTCTGGGATCCAGGGTGCATGGAGGATGGATGAGGAGTCACTTTCTGCTCTGAGTATTTAAGAGTGACCATGAGAACTGTAAACTCAAGTCTCAAGTGTGGGTGACCTCCAATACCCAGGCAAAGGTCTGCCTAGCATGGGCTCCCCTGCCAAGTGCAGTGTCTGCAGGACTATTCTGGATGCATCTTTGGCAGTGCCATGTGGTGGCAAGATGCCCTGGCAGCAGTGACCTTTGGCAGTTGATCCCCAGCAGTGGGTTAAAGAAGACCTTGGTGCCCTTGGAAGATTGAAAATGAGAGAGGATTTGAGAAGGGGGTTCTGGGCTTCTTGCTAATAGAGAATCTGGGTGCCTGAGTGATTAAGGAGCAAAGGGACACAGTCATACGGGGATCATAAATTCGTGGAGTGGCTTATTCTGACTTCATTAGGGGTTCCCAGGAGAGCCAAGGAAAGGGGAGGAGGATTGCTGGGTTCAGGAAAGGCACCTGTCACTCATGTGCCTCGCTGACTTGCTCATTGCTCCAAGAACATAGTCAATGCTCCCTCTTCTCTGCATCTCCAGCTTCAGTGCTCTTCAGTTTGTCAGGCGCCTGCAGTCCGGATCCTGGGAGAGCACCCCTCAGCTGTCAGGCTCCAAAATACCCCGGATGAAGGGAAGGCAGGCATGGTGTCGATGGGACAGGAGGCTTTCCCCATCTCCCCCAGCTTCAAGCCCCTCTCTCCCCTTCCTACTTAGAAGATGCTTCCAGTGTGGGCCTGCCAGCTCCAGCTGACAGCACCAGGCACTGTCCCAGACACCACCTGAAAAACAATCAAAAGTGGTGAACAAACCATTCATCCCTGAGGAAATATAGACCGTTAACCGGTACACGGAAGACGGCACAGCCTTGCTGATCAAATGAGAAAAACAAAAATTGATAAAACAGTAAAGCCCAGTGCTGCAAAGGATGCGGGGAAAATAACATCCCTTTGCTGTACACAGATTCCGATTTTGAAGATGCTTCTGTCTGCATGGAAAAAGCCCCACGCAGCTACATGGCCCCCCAACCTCGAACGTAATCTTGAGGCGGGGTTCTGTATCCAAGGAAATAACCCTCAGCAGCAAAAGCTTTCGCAACGGCGTTATTTAAAATGAGAGGTGGAAGAAAACCCAAAAAACTCAGACTTCCCTTGCTGGCAGTTGTGGAGCGCTCACACTATTCGAGGTGCCGGACACGCATTCGCTCTTTGATCCTTTCCACTGCTCTGTGACTTGTGCTTTATGAGCATCCCGTTTTACAATAAGCGGGGGACACACAGAGGCCAGCCCTTCCTCCACAGCCGCTCAGGGGCTCAGAGCTGAGGTTTGAACCCAGGCAGTGCCACCTGGAGCTTGGGTTCCCCTCCCTCCAAGCTGTTCCTCAGCAACATGAGGCAACCTTGTCCACGAAAGAGGAGGTGACCGCAGCTCCTGGGGACGTGCCAACACGTGGATGTGACCCGAAGACAAAGGGCTTCTTTCCCCTTCTGCCTGGCGGTAAAGAGAGCCCGCCGCCTGGCAGGCATGCCCCGGCCTGTGGTTCTGGAATGCGGGCAAGCCACCGTCCCCAGAGACCTGTGTTGGTGGCCAGGCCGGCCCACATACCCAACTGGCACATACTCTTGTGTTTGCCCAGGAACAGAGTCAGACCATTCACGCTGCCTTCGTGGGAGTTGAACAGTTGAACGGATGCCCTTAAACCCAGTGTTTCCCTCTGGGAAGACGCCCGGGGCCTCGTGGTTGTAGGTGCTGGAAGGATAGCTCCAGCTCCAGGCACCTGCCACCTAAAGGCAGTTGTGAGATTTCAGAGATGCTCTTGGCACAGGGCAGAGGTTGGGGATCTCTTGCCTGTGAGGAGAGGACAAGGGGGGCAAAGGGACGCACCTGAGGCTGGTGTGGGTGTTGATGTGACCTCTGCTGTTGGGGTCCAGCCTCCCCAACTCTAAGGAATGGGGCTGGCCTGGATGAGTGTGCCAGAAATGGGACTCCGGCCATCATAGTCCACTGGGTGCCCAATGTGGTAGGCACAGTGCCCAGGGGAATAGCTGTTTCTCTCCAGTGATTGTTCTCTCCTTCTCAGCTGAGCTGGGGGCTCATGTGTCTTTAATACTGGCCAACTCCTGCTTACCCTCTCCATCTGAGAGAGCAGGCCCCAGGCTCCTGGTGTGTGCAGGTGGCAGTTCACGAACACACTGTGATGGCATCTGAAATCCTGGTCAATGCTAAACATGACTGATGTCCACTGTGCTTATTTTCAGAGTCATCTGCAAAGCAAGTGATACTGATTTTCTATGTACATTGGTGCAACAGAATTTCCTTTTAAAATAAACATTTATTTATTTATTTATTTATTTTATTTTATTTTTTTGAGACAGGGTCTCACTCTGTCCCCCAGGTTGGAGTACAGTGGTGCAATCTTGGCTCATTGCAACCTCCACCTCCCGGGTTCAAGTGATCCTCTGACCTCAGCCTCCCAAGTAGCTGGGACTACAGGCATGTGCCACCATGCCAAGCTAATTTTTGTATTTTTGATAGAGACGGGGTTTCACCATGTTGGCCAGGCTGGTCTCGAACTCCTAACCTCAAGTGATCCACTGACCTTGGCCTCCCAAAGGACTAAAATAAACATTTAAGAAAAAAAAAAAAAAAAACAACTAAGTCATTTCAAAGAAAAGTATGAAAAGTATGAAACAAATGATAGACCAGATGAGATGGTCAAGGTCACAGAGGGAGCCTCGGAATGTGTGAAGTTTGGGAACCCTGGGCAAGGGCCCTCCTTAGCCCCTGGCAAAGTCACTCCAGATGGTGTGGGTCTTACCAGCCTCTCCTCATCCTGGCCTTGTTTTAGTCCCCAGGGCCTGGGTGGCAGATTCTTGAGTCTCTGGGATCTTTGCCCTCCCCTCTGCTTCTCCCTCTTTCTATCCTCGTTCCTCCTTCTCCTTCCTCGCCAATCAAGCTCAGGAAGCACCCAGCAGGTCCACTGCAGACCCCTCCCATCCCATCTCGCTTTGAGGGTTTTCTCATGGGACAGGGTTGGCCTGTCCTGAGTGTGGAGTCTCCACTTCCCCACTGGACCCCGCTTGTATCTTCCTTCATCTGCCCAGTGCACCGAGACTGCTCATCAGAGTCACCTGAGGGGCTCTTCCAAGATGCGCCGGCCTAACCACCTGACCAGTTGAGTTGGAATCCCTGGTGGAGGCAAGGGCTACCTCTCTTGACCTTTCTATGCTTCCTCCACTCTGCCCCTGCAGACCCTTCAATAGCTGGCCGTGTCTCCTCCACCATGGCCATCTTGTTAAAATGCTCTGATGCCAGTCCTGGGTGGGCCTGAGACTCTGCTTTTTTTTTTTTTTTTTGAGACAGGGTCTTGCTCTGGTGCCTAGGCTGGAGTGCAGTGGTGCAATCATGGCTTACTGCAGTCTCAACCTCCCAAGGTCAGGCAGTCCTCTCCCTTCAGCCTCTCAAGTACCTGGGATTACAGGCATGTGCCACCACACCTGGCTAATTTGTGTATCTTTTGTATAGATGAGGTTTCGCCATATTGCCCAGGCTGGTCTCGAACTCCTGGGATCAAGCAATCTACCTGCCTTGGCTTCCCAAAGTGCTGGGATTCCAGGCATGAGCCACCGTGCCTGGCCAGACTCTGCATTTTTAACCATGGTGTCAATGCTGCCAGTCTATGGACCATACTTGGGGTGGCGAGAGTATAGACTGGTGGTTGGCAAACGTCTTCTGTTTGAGCCAGACAGTAAATTCAGGGTACACATAGACAACATATACGTGATAGGTTTGGCTGTGTTCTAGTAAAACTTTGTTTATAAATTGAGATGCGGGCCAGGATCGGCCCATAGTCTAGGGAGCCCTGGTATAGACCACCCTCTCCTGTGGTAGGCATTTGGGGGGCATCATCTCTCCACCCTTAGCAGCCCAGTGCTGCAGACCACGATTGCCTTCCCTGGGATGCATATGAGCAAGCTAGGGATCAGAGAGGGGGAGCCAGTTGCCCCAGACCACACAGCCGGCAAAGGCTAAGGCCAGGGCCCAAACCCAGCTCGTGTGATTGCAGCATCTATGTTACCTGACCACAGCATCACTGAAGCTCTTTCAGCCTCAGTTTCCCCACTTAGCTGTTCTAGAAGGAACTACTCAGTCTCTCTCTGTTACAGTCCCTGCCTCCCAGGGTTGATGAAAGGTTGAACACAAGGGCTAAAAAGTTTTTCATTCATTGGATGATTTAGTTTATCTGCTTAGGGTAAGGGGATAAGGGCCCTGAGGAAAAGGGTTGGAGAGATGTGAAAAGAAAGAGAAATAGATGAAGGTCTTCCTTGGGGGATCCTGGGGTCCCTGCTCCTCCTCAAAATCCTTCAAGGCCTCTAGAAGGAGGCTTCCTGGGCAAGGGCAAAGCACCACCCTGGCTTCTTCCCCTGGAAGTCTGGCTCCCCCTCCTCCTGGCCAGGACCCTGCTCCTGTGAATAGATCTCCTTCAACCCCAGTCCGCACTGTGTGATTGGGAGGTGCTGACAGTCCCCGGCTGGCATTTGTCACTCCCATCTGGGACATCCTAACAACTCTCTCCTTCAAGGAGCCTGGCCTGATGGGAGGAGTGTTTCCCTGTCCCTGTCGCCCTGGGGCTCATTTTCAGGTGGATGAACAATGGCTGCAGAGCATAGAAGCCCAGCTCTGCTTCCCTGAAGGACTCTCATCCAGCTGCGCAAACCTGGGCCCTGGCTTTACCGCCTTGGTTCATTCCAGAAGGACCCAGGTTCCTTCCACACTTCTGCTCGGTCACCCTCAGTGTGGTGTCTTTTAGTTGCTTCATGGTCACGAAGTGGCTGCGGCTGCTGGGAGGCTCCTGACATCACAGCAGCTGCACCAGCAGGACAGCAGGGAGAGGGCTTGCATCTCAGTGGCTATGACTGGGTCACATGGCTCCTGCCAGCTGCAAGGAAGGCTGAAAGTCAAGTCTCGGGCAGAGGGCAGTGGGATGCCTGTGATTAGGCCCGTCCTGATTCATCCTTAGGGCTAGGCATGCGGCTGGCCCAACAGAACTGCTATTTTGGTAGCAAAGGAAGAAATAAGAAACAGCTTTTGAGAGTGCAGCCAAGAATGAATGTGACAAGGAGACATAAATATCTATATGCTGGCCAGGCGCGGTGGCTCGCGCCTATAATCCCAGAACTTTGGGTCAAGGAGCGTGTGGATCACTTGAGGTCAGGAAATCAAGACCAGTATGGCCAACACAGTGAAACCCCATCTCTACTAAAATAACAATAATTAGCCAGGCGTGGTGGCAGGCTCCTGTAATCCTAGCTACTCGGGAGGCTGAGGCAGGAACCCAGGAGGTGGAGGCTGGAGTGAGCCAAGATTGTGCCACTGCACTCCAGCCTGGGCAACAGAGCAAGACTCCATCTCAAAAAAAAAAAAAAGAAAAAAAGAAAAAAAATCTGTGCACCTCCCACTGACAGATATTTATTTTTTTGTTGGCATCCCCCACCCTCAGAATAGACATTCTAGGCAGGAAATTTTGTCTCTTTTGTTCTCTGCTGTATCTTCAAGATCTACAACCTTGCCTGGCACCGTGTAGATGCCTAATAAGTATTTGTGGAGTAAATGGCCAACCCTATGAGGTGGGTACCCCTGTTAGCCCTGCTTTCTAGTTGTGAAACAGGCCCAGAAAGGTTCGGCAACTTGCTAGGGACACAGGGACCTCTAACTGATGCAGCCTAGAGTTGAGCCCTTGGGGAGCTGGCCCCGGAGCTCATGCACTCCGGCCTGCAGAGCTCTGCCTCTCCTGCTAGGCTGGGAGCTGAAGTTGGTGGTTCTAGGCGCAAATTCTTGCTCTGCAGTGACCAGCTGTGTGACCCAGGGCAGTTCCCTCTCTGGGATTGCTTCTTGTCTGCACAGAGAGAAGCAAGCCTTTCCGCTTAAGGATGCATGTGCATTGCAGGAGGTGGTCGCTAGCACAGCTCCTAACAGTCTAGCACCCAGCAGCTGCCTGGTGATTGCTGGCTGTTGTTGCTCTCCCGTGTGATAGGGTGGGCAACCAAGGAGCAACCAGAAGGTGTTCACAGTCACAGAGCCTGTGGGTTCAAAGGTAGGCCCATGTGTGTCTCCTGCTGGAGGAAGAGCTCCCCTGGTGTGGCCAGTTCCTGGCAGCTCCTGCACTCTTCTGGCTTCCCTGGCTGCCTGCCCACCCCTCTGACCCTGGTGTCCTGTCCCACCACCTTCCCACCCCCCCTGATCTATTACACTGTGGCCCTGCCACCTCCCACCCTCCACCCCCTGACCCTCTGCCCTGCCCACCATCCCCCCCCACCCCTGACCCTGTGTCCTGCCCCCCACCTCTCTGCCCTGCCCCCCACCCCCGCCCCCGGCCGGACTCGGCCCTGGCTTTGTCATGTTGAGCCCCTCGCAGAAGGTGTTGCCTAGGCGCTGGCAGGAGTTGGGGCCGGGCTGCACAGTGGGCACTGGTTGCTATTTGCCTTCCACTCCATGGCCCCGCCTGGTCTGGGCAGAGGTGGCATGGGGCCAGGCGCGTGGTGGGGAGGGCACCTGGCTGTCTTTCTCCTCTCCCTGAGCTCCCGGTGGTGCTGGCCAGCATCTAGTTTGACCAGCATTGAGGGCTTTCCTGGGAAGCCTGACTTTCAGTTCTAAAACTGGGAAAGTCCCGGGCAAAGCCGGGTGAATTGGTCACCATGGCAGCAGAAAACCTGAGTGGGGTGGGGGTGGGCAGTAGAAGGGACAGCAGGGGGTCAGGGCCAAGATCAGCCACCCGAGACGATGTGCTGCCCCTCCAGCACCAGACAGAACCAAGGGAGGATCCCTGTCCCATCCCACATCACTGATTCTGGGAGCCTCAGTTTCCTCTTTGGTAAACTGAGGCTAGAGATTCCCCACCTCACAGGGATGAGGGATGGGGAACCAGGTGAGAAAATGAGCCTAGAGCACTTAGCAGATGCAAACATGTGATTCATGGGAGATCACATTATTAAGTCTCCGGCTTCAAACCCAGCTTCCCGCCGCTCAGGATAAAACGTGACTCCCCATAGACCCTGGAAGCTCCTGCAATCTCGGACCGAATCTCGCCCAACTCCACTGCTCACTCTGCTCTAGCCTCGTGGGCCTCCTGGCTGCCCTAGATTGGGCTGGGCCTTGCCCTGCCCCAGGGCCTTTGCACACGCTGTTTCCTCTGCCTGGAGCACCATGCTCTTCCCCTCTCATCTTTGGGTCTCAGCTTCAAGGTCACTACACAGAGAGGCCTTCTCTGTCCCTCTTATTTGAAGGAATATCTGTCTCCTTGGGGACTGGTCATCTCTTAGCTGGTTGAGTGGCTGCCCAGGGCCTGGGATGGTGCCCCACCCAGATCAAAGCTCAGGATGTGGTCATGGAATGGAAGAATAAATGAATATTGGCCTGCAGAGGTCCCAGTGGGCTGGAGAAAGACCCCAGCATCTTAAATCCCTTTCCTCTTCTGAACCTGGGTTTCCTCGTCTGTCAGCAGGCATGAGAGGAGCGTCTGAGTCCTTGATCTCTGTGAGGCATGAATGAGGGAACAGAGACAAAATCTGTTCCGTGCACTTGGCACGCAGCAGGGCTCAGGGCCTGGCAACTCTGCTAATGGCACCCTGGGGTCACCCCTCCCCACTGTTTCCTCCCTGAGCCCTCAGGACCTCATGGGCAGTGGGCGCTGCTCCACACTCCACACAGACCAGGAAGTCAAGCTTGGGGCCACCGCCAGTGCCTTCTCCCGGGCACCACTGCTCATGGCTGGCCTCTCCTAAGGCCACAGGTCTGGCCTGGCTGCCCAAGCTCTCAGGCTAGAGGCAGCAGAAGCGTCACATGCCCTTGGCCAGCCCTCTCCGGGGGGCGGGCTTCCCTCGGGAGACTTCAGCACATTGTCAAAGCTGTCAAACAATTTCCCTGCCAGGTTTTTGCAAGAATCCAAGGCCTCGCGCCCAATGCCAAACACCCTCTTAAGACGATACCTCCGGGGCCTGCAGGCCTGCTCAGCGTCCGCTGCCTCTTCTCGGCCTTATATAGGCAAAAGCTGGGGAATCCCTGTCCCACCCTGGGCTGGGATCTGATGGAAGCTGCCTCAGCCTTGGCCTGACCCCGGGATCTCCCGCCTCCCAAGCGGCCATCTCTGGCCAAGGGGCTGGGTGAGAGGCCCGGCATGCGCACAGGCCTGCGCAGGGCTCTGGGTGTCCCATCGGCTGGCAGCCGGAATGGCTAGGCCAGCACAGGCTCTTACCAAATAAGGCCTGGGCAGTGGGGCTTGGCCAGGCTTGGATGCCGGCAGCTGGGCCGGCGGCAGCAGGCCTGCCTGTCTCCTCCTCCTCCTGCGCTGCCCTGTCTGCCCAGCAAAGACTCTGCAAACTGTGGTCCCCTCGACTCAAGGGAGAGCTCTACCCTAAGAAGCCTGGATGGACAGTCCCAGATCTCCTTCCAGAGGCGTTGCCATGCGGAACCTCTGGGAAAGTTCCATCGGGAACCTTAAGAGAAGGCAAGGTGGAGAAACATTCCCAGGACTCCCGCTACTGCAATGGGAGCCCTGAGCCAGGCCAAGAAATGGCCCGTCCCTCCCCCAGGACCCCGCCCCCCACCACATCCCCCAGGCTGTTCCAATTTGGATGTTGCTTGTCCCACCACTCAGCCCCTTCCTGGTGCCTGGTCTTTGAGGCCAAAGGGCAAGGCTGGCCGAGTGGTTTGGGAAGGGGGCCTGGGGCTCAGGAGCACACTGAGGGCCCCTGGGCAGTGTCCTGCTCTCCAACTGTGGCTATGATGAGGAAGAGGCGTGTGTGCTGGTTGAGGAGGGAAGACCCCCATGACCATGAACCAGTGTGGGCAGAGGAATGGGCAGGTGGAGGGGCAGGCAGACTGGGGGCCCAGGGGTCCAGGGTGCAGGTCCTCTCTCAGGAGCCACTATGGGGCATGGGGCTCCTGTGTCTGCTCGTCTTGGTTCCAGCCAGCAGCTTTGGTTCTTGGAGCCTCAATTTTGCCATCCTTAAAATGGGTGTGATACAAACGCTATCTCAGGGTGGCAGTGGGAGTTTAAGGGGACAAGGTGCACACCTCACAGGGCCCTGCAGGGAGTTCCTGGAAGGTTGACAGCAGGGCGAGGGAGGGATCTCTCCTTTCCTGGGAGATGGGGGAGGCAAAAGCTCTCCTTCTGTCCCTGACACCCCCTCCTCAGCTCCTCCTGCCTCATTATCTTAGGGGTGATGGGGGCATGGTGAGGCCTCCCAGCCACTCCCAATGCTGGAAGTGCAGGCGTGGGGTGACCAGCTATTGCATATGTGACTACATGGCTGTGTGTGTGCGCATGTGGGGCCCTCCCAACCCCTATCAGCACAGCCATGGGAACGTGACCGTGCAGCCCACGGGATACTCGAGAGGGTGGCCCCGGCCTGTGGATGTCTGTGGTTCTGCTGCTGCCCATTTCTGAAGCCCCTTCATGAGTTCTGGGACTCCTGGGGGGATGGGGCCCACTTACGAGTGCCTCCAAGGCGCTCAGTGCAAAGTAAAGATGTGGCCCCCCCATTCAAAAGGGACGAAGACTTTCAAGACAATAGCAGAGCATTAAACCAACAGGGGGCCCTTCTGAGTGTCAGGGTCCCTCTGCAACTGCACAGGTCACACCCCATGCAGCCGGCCCTGTCCCCTCTCCAGCTCTGCAGCTCAGGTGGGCGGGGCCTGGCCACTCCAGCCTGGTCACTCCAGCCTGGCCTCAGACTCTGGAGCGAGTAGTGCCAGGACCCACCGGTCAGCCTGGATTCATTATAGTCTCCGGTGTTTAGTAAGCTTGACAAGAAGGGTCTGTGGAAGTTTATAAAAGTGACACCCCCCCAGCCCCCAGCCTGGGGAGCAGCCAGGAGCCCTACGTCAGGATGTACGGCCCCTAATGAAAGTGCTCTTCCAGCCACTCTATTTAAGCCAGGTGAGTTTGTTCTCAGGGACTGGAGGCCGGTAAGGTAATGCAGCTGTTTTTAGCATTTTAGCAGGAGGCAGGTGCTGGCCAGGACGCCTGTGATGCTGTGCGTGACGATGGCCATGACCGGGACATATACGGGATGGACAGCCTGGGCACAGCTGGTGTGCCTGGAAGTGGAGGGGGCTTGCCTGGAAGACTGGTGTGGCCTGGACATCCTGAGAGCCCCAGAACCTCTCCTTGGGGCTCCCTGGGTGGCCACCACCTTTGACTCTTGCCCTAGGGGCACACACTGCTAGAGGCAGCCCCACATTTCCAGAAAGTTCTCTGGGATCTCCAGAAACTGACCACCCACCCAGGTGCTTGAACGTGTCAGCTGGGAACTTGCAGCTGTTCTGTTGGAACCTCTGAGATTCTGAGCAGAATTGCTCAGAGCCTTCCGATGCCTCACATGACATCCGCTCCCTTGGGGGTGGACGGAGTTTGGCTGCTCATCGGGGTCTCCCAGAACCTGGAACAGCACTGGCATGAAAGCTGTGAACAACCATCCTGCAAAGCTGGAGAAGCAGGGCATTTCCCCCCTGACGCGCTCAGGACCAGCGGCTGGTGTGAGTCAAAGTCAGCACCAAGGCCGGACCATGACCTGTGAGATACTTGACCCTCAAGATTACATTTCAGTGGAAAGACTGGCATTTCCCATTCATTCACCTATTTTCTGATGGAGGAAAAAGGTCTTTCAGAGTGAGGGGGGCTCTGCTGCTGGGGGTGGTCGCCTCATCTTCCTTGCATCACCAGCATCTCCAGTGTATCTTGTGCCTTTGCAGTTTCTCTTTCTTTGAAATGGAAGAGAGAAGGAATATTCTCCCAGAAACATTAACTGGAGAGCTTTGGAGCAGACTTTTATACTCTAAAGTAAACTTGTCCTTTTCATTAATTAGTTAACAGAGATTTATCTGGTGTGGACCTCATGCCAGAGCCTGTCCTGGATGCTGAGAACAGAGGAGAAATGAGCCTAGGGGAATTCTGCCTGAGTGCAGCTAGGTCAGTTTTCTGTTTTACAAATGCAGGAACCAAGGCTCAGAGAGGGTGTGTGAACCATCTAAGGCCACACAGTGCCTGTGTGACAAGGGGAAGGAAAGCTGGCTAGAAGAGATGAGAGAATGGGGTGTCATTCACCAGCAAAGCTGGGTTCAAATCCGCCTCTGGGAACTTGGTGGGACCTGCCTGCCTGACACAAATGCATATCTGATTGTTCCCATATCCCATTTTGTCTGTATTATCCCATGTAAAATGCAGATTCCCCATCTTTCCTTTATCCCTTTTGTTTCTGTGGGTCCCTCAAGCCTTAAGGCCTGTGCTCTGCTACAAGCTAGCCAACTTCTTGGAGCCTCAGTTCCTCATTTGGAACAATTACTGCTGGTTCCTGCAGTCACTCAACAAATATTTGTTAAGCACCTACTATGTGCCATGCAGCATTGTAGGCACTGAGATACAGCTGTGAGCCAAACATCCAGCACAGGGCTGATGTGGGAGTTGGTGCGGTGGTGCAGCGGGCCTGGCCTGGGCTCCCTCAGCGAGGGCAACAGGGCTCACTGCAGGTAGACTCAGCTTGGCAGATCCCTGGCCCTGGCGGCCATCATATGGGGGCCAGGCCAGGAGCATGTGAGAGACGAAAGAGGATGGGGGGCAGGAAGGAGGGAGAAAGAGGGAGAAGAGAGGAGGGCGCCCTCCTCATCCTCATCCTTCTCCAAAGAAGAAATGACGGCATCGTGCTCTCACCGACTCATTGTCCTAGTAGGTCCTTAGGACACCCAGCAAGGCAGGCCTCCATTTGACAGATGAGGAAACTGAGGCTCAAGGGTGACGTCACTTGCCTAGGATCACAGAATTCCCGAGGGGGACCCAGGCAATCTCCCTCGATAGCCCAGTCTCTTCCCTTCAGAGGCAACAAGAAGGAAGGGGAGAGAACGATGGGAGGGGGCTGGAGGGAGGGGCAACAGGAAGTGTGGGAAGCAGGAGGGGGAAGTGGCCCTTGGGGGGCTTTCTGGGCCCTGCCTTATTTTTCCCTCCCTCCTTCTTCTCCTCTTCCTCCTCCTCCTTGTTTGAGACAGAGTCTTTTTTTTTTTTTTTTTTTTTTTTTTTTTTTTTT
>NW_016814761.1:5272657-5322037 GCF_001698545.2 Rhinopithecus bieti | reverse complement strand
TTTTTTTTGAGAGACGGAGTCTTGCTCTGTCGCCCAGGCTGGAGTGCAGTGGCTCGATCTCCACTCACTGCAAGCTCCGCCTCCCGGGTTCACGCCATTCTCCTTGCTCACCTCCCGTGTAGCTGGTACTACAGGCGTCTGCCACCGCGCCCAGCTAATTTTGTATTTTAGTAGAGATGGGGTTTCACCGTGTTAGCCAGGATGGTCTCGATCTCCTGACCTCGTGATCCGCCCGTCTCAGCCTCCCAAAGTGCTGGGATTACAGGCGTGAGCCACCGTGCCCGGCTGAGACAGAGCCTTGCTCTGTTGCCCAGGCTGGAGTGCAGTGGTGTGATCTCGGCTCACTGCCACCTCTGCCTCCCGGGTTCAAGCAATTCTCCTGCCTTATCGTCCTGAGTAGCTGGGAGTACCTAGCTAATTTTTGTATTTTCAGTAGAGATGGGGTTTCACCATGTCGACCAGGCTGGTCTCGAACTCCATCCCCGCTTCTCTGGGGGCTTTTGCTCCTAGGGACTTGGACTCAGTTGAGCTCCTGTGGCAAGCCCTGTGGGACTGGCATCTAAGACTCCTGGGCATGTGGTGGCTAGGACTATTCCCTGAAGATGGTGGCCCCACCTTGGGGTTGGCTTCTCCTCTCCGAGTCAGGGACCTGGCATTTTGGCAGCCCTTGGGGTTATTTTAAACCTCACAGCTGGTTTTCATCATGGCTGCTGATATGTACGTGTAGAAACATTAGCTCTTGCCAGCATTCTGAACAAACCTTGAAAATGAGCAGGGTTGGAGCAGATCAAAGTAGGGGCTCAGGGAAACCTGAAGTGGCAGCCAGTGCTTTGTGCCCACCCAGACCCTTGTAAGGGTAGGGGATGAAAGAGCACAGCTCAGACAGGAGGTGCCAGGGCAGGAGAGAGCAGGGATTAGGCACGTTCCCCAGAAGACGTAACTGAAGGTTGGGAGACAAGAGAAGGGATCTTTAGCAGCTCCGGCCCTGTTATCCTCATTTTCCTTCTGGGAGGCATAAAAATACAGAGGTTGAGAGCATGGATTCTGGTGTCCCACAAACCCAACTCCTGCCTTGAGTCCTGACTCAGCCTTTAATAGTTGTGTGACTTTGAGTGTATCAGTTAGCTACTGCTATGTAACAAATCATCCCAAAACCTAGTTGCTTAGAACATGATTCTATGAGTTGACAGTTTAGTCTGAACCATCAGATGGATGGTTCTGGTGTGGGCTGGGATCCCTCATGCATTTTTGTGGTCAGCTGCCAGGTCTGCAGGAAGTTCTGACTATCATCTAGGGTGATGGGAACAACTGGTCTCTCATTCTCCTGATGGAGACAGGGGTCCGAGAGAGAGAGAAGAAACCTGCAAGGCAGTTTGGGATCTTAGATTTGGCACAGTATCACTTCCAGCAATTCTTTGGCCAAAGTAAGTCACAAGACCAACCCGACTCAAGAGTTTGGAAATCACCTCTGCCTTTTGATGGGAAGAGCTGCAAAACCTTTTTGCAAAGGGCATGGATACAAGGAGGGATGAATTGAGGTCATTTTATAAAAATCTGTGTACCACACTGGGTACCTATATACCTCTCTGAGCCTCAGTTTCCTCAATTGTGACATGTGAATGATTTGGCTTGTCAATCAGAGAAAACGATGAGACAAGTCTCAATCATTTTTGGAGATTTATTTGCCAAAGTTAAGGACGCACCTGGGAAACAGGTCTGTGCCTTTCTCTGAAGATGATTTTGGGGGTTCCAAATTTAAAGGAGAAAGGGTGGGATATTGAGAAACACACAGTTTTCACATAAACAAAAGGGATAAAGGAAAGATGGGGGGATCTGCATTTTTACATGAGAGAACACAGACAAAACGGGGTAGAGGAGCAATCAGATACGCATATGTGTCTGGCAGGCAGGGGTGACTGCCCCTGTGAAGATAAGCTATCAATGTTTGTGAGAACTAAATAAGGTGAGGTATGTAAAGTCACCTGCATAGTGCCTCATGCAGAGTAAGTGTTGATTCCTTCTTGTCACCCCCTACCCCACTGTCCCTGTGAAACATGACCTAGGAGATCAGCTGCTCTCTGGAGAAACACTGCCTAAAAAGACAATCTGTAGTTGCAAGAAACCCACCAGGACCGGGAGCCTTTTGGTAAATATTTCTTTCACTCTCTGCTTCAGTGATAGAAATGCAAAGTCCCAGTTAAGCAGGATCAAAGTTTATCAGGCATTAAGGACACACTGACTGCTGTCTTTCTGTCCTTCAGGCCATTAAGGTGTCTTCGCTCTTTCATTCAACAACATCAAGCACCTACTGTGTGCCAGGTGCTGTATTAAGTACCGGAGGACACAGTGGTAGCAAAAGACAACACAGTCGTTGCTCTCAAGGAGCCAACAGTTAACTAATGACAGCAACACACGCCAGTTCAGGTCTATGTCCCTGTAATAAGGTAAGAACTTCAGGTCACAATCCAGATACTCAATAAATATGGCATTGGTTTATTTTTCTTACGATCAACAGAGTTGTGATTGGATCCCTATTCCACTAGGCTGGGTGGGGAGCTTAACCTCAAGCTGTCTCATATTCTAGTTGCTAATAATAACATCCAAGTGTCCTTAATAGCACACTTGTATTGAGTGGTTACTAAATGCTGGCCCCAGGGCAGGTCTTTCTTTCTGTTTCTTTTTTTTTTCTTTTGAGACAGGGTCTTGCTCATTGACCAGGCTGGAGTGCAGTGGCATGAACACCTCTCACTGCAGCCTGGACCTCCTAGGCTCTAGCCATCCTCCCACCTTGGCCTCCCAAAGTCCTGGGATTTCAGGCGTGAGCCAGTATGCCCAGCTACACTTCTACATCATGCATGCCACTTCTTGCAGTCTCACACCCACACATGCACACACACACACATGCACACACACACACATGCATGCGCGCACACACACACACACCCCTCTCCTGAGCCACCCTGGGCCGCAACTCACCTGGCTTGAAGTTTGCTTTCCTCAGTTGACCCTGGCCCTGCAAATTGAGAAGCTGCACGAAGTCGAGGCTGGAGACAGGAGACTTATTTTTCACCTGGCTCAACTACCAGGTCTCTTGCTGTCTCTGGACTTTATTCCCCTAACAAAAACAACAGTCCATGTTTATTGAGGATGCTGTGGATACAGTCTTATCTAAGACTCACAGCAGGCTCCTGGGAAATGGAGGCTCGGATAGGGAAAATAGCCTGTCCAAGGTCACCCATGCAGTAACCAGAAGACCTAGGGTTTGATCCCTGACTGTGGAACTGTAGCTACTTTGCTGTACGACTTCCCAGCCCACTTCATTCTCCCAGTGAGGGTATGCTGCTATAATCCCTTTTCACACACGAGGAAGCTGAGGCTGGTAGAGTGCAATGGCTCCTCACACTGGACTTCTCTGCCTCCCTTGCTCATGCTGGCTTCCTTCCTGCCCCAGGGCCCTGGCCCACTTTGTTCTCTCTGCCTCCCTACTTCGCCAAGTTCATTTCTCTTCTTCTTCGTGGTCTTACCCCAAATGCCATTTCTTCAGGAAGGTTTCTCTGACCCCCAAACTAGACCATACTCTCGCTTGAGGCTTTGACTGTAGGTTTTCTGTTTGCTGGTATCACACGTGACCCCCAGTGCCATGGCCTGAAGCACCTTTTGATTAGCTCACTGGCTCCTTGAGTCAGGCATCTGGGTGGGCTCCACTGACCCTCTGTCCGGGTTCTCAGTGAACCCAAGTCAAGGTGTCAGCAGACTCGCCCCCTTCTGGAAGTTCTGGGGAGCACCTGTTTCCTGCTCATTGGTGTGGTTGGCAGGATCCAGGTCCTTGGTTCCTCCCTCTCCAAGGCAGCAGCCTCAGGGTGAGTCTTCCCTCTGCCGCCCCTCTTCCCGTTCCCTCTTGCACTCTGAAGGGTTCCTGTGAGGACACTGGGCCCACTCCAATGGTCCAGGATGATCTCCCCATCTCCAGGTCAGCTGTTTTGCAACCTCTGTTCCGTCTGCTGCCCGAATTCCCCCTCACCGAGCAGCCTAGAGTAGTTACAGGTTCTGAGACTGGGGTGAGGGCATTATTCTGCCCACCACACTTCCCTTGCTCTTTCCTGCCACCTGTTCTTACTAAATGTGTCATTATATATTCATGTGCTGGATTATTTGTTTTCTCTCTGTCTCCCTCCCATAAATATCATCTGCATGACTCGAGTGGGGTACATAATGCCCATACACAGGAGGCACTGATTACAAATTCCCTGAACAGGTAACAGCACTGGGGCCCGAACCTGCACCTCCATGTCATTCTTCACCAACAAAGTGGTTTGGATGCTCGGTTTCTCCCCTACCCCCATCAGGTCTGCTGTGTCCAGTTGCACAGGTTGTAAACTGCACAAGTCCAGGGCACTATTTGCACCTTAGTCTCTGTGATCCTCGCAGTTGGGTGGGGTCCTTCAGGACCTGTAGGCTAAAGCTCTGCTCCTGAACCTGAGCCTGTGTTCTAAATCTGGAGCCTGTGTTTATAACCTTGGCTGCCCATAGAATCATCCAGAGGGCTTAAAAAATCCTCCTGCCCGGGTCATGCTCCAGACTAACTGTGCCAGAATCTCTAGGGTGGCACTCTACACCCCAGGTGACTCGGAAGTGCAGCTGAGGTGCAAGCCTCCCTCCAGCAGGGATGCAGAGATAATTACATAATAAAGGAAGAGGGCCCCACCACCCTGCACCCCCATATGTTTTGCATAACCGAGGCCGGGCAGCTTCCTCTCCCACAGGCCTGTTTCTTCACTCTGTGTGGCTGCAGCTTGGCTCTCCAGCTTCCTGTGGCCAATAAGCCGTCCTGCATCATTTACGACGCTGGGCCGACATCTGGCTGCCAGTGTGGTCACCAGCCCTGCTCCATTGGGGGGGGCAGTCATCTCTCCTGGTGACAGACTGCCTGCCCGGAGTGGCCTGAGAGGAGGGAGAGCAAAACCACATCATCAAACCCCTTGCTCGGGAGTCACTGGAGGGTTGCTGGCTCCTAAGTTTTACTCGGCTTTGGGAAATTTGCTGGCACATGAGTTGCGAGTATTTTGCTCTGAGGGTGCTGAGCGCAGCCTTCAAGGTCTCAGCATTTTGCTTCTAGGGCAGGTGATGAGGTGCACTGGTGGCTGGGCCATGGCCGGGTGAGCTGAGGTGCTGGGAGCAGCAGGGACCATCTGGGGCAAACTGCTGCCGATACACTGGATTTCTAGGGTGGACCCGGCCTGAGAAAGGATGGAGGAGGTGACTTGGAGGGGCCTGGAGATGGCACTGTGTTTGCACATTTCACGTTCTGTGAGAAATATGCATGACCATCTTGCTCTGTTGAGCCCCGGCCGGGAGGTGTGAGATTGCAGCCCCTTGGTCACGTCCCCTCACGGGGAAGGTGCAGTCCCTGTGGGGACACAAGCCCAGGGATGGGCCCAGCACCCACAGCTAGAAGCCCCCCGAAGGAGTCCCCCAGGGCAGCACTCCTCACCTCTGGACCTCTGCCTCCCCCCTTCCCAGAGGGCTGTGTATCTTTGGCCTCCTGATTGGGGGCCTTGGCATTCGGTTTCTTTCTCTTTCCTCCTCAGCGAAGCTGGCGGTGAGGTGGAGACAATTCAGGTCTGACTGCCTCAGCAGCAAAGGAAGGGGGATGACAGCTCGTCCCAGGCAGACCCCGAAGGTGAAACATCCGCAAGGCACAGCGTGCACTTGTGGCTACTGCAGCCCCATAGTCAAAACTCCGGGATGTCACCATGCTGAGGACTCTGTCACAGTCCCTGCTCTGGCTTGGCCAAGCTCCAGATAGGGACAATCACATGCCCCACCTTGTCCCAAGAAGGAGAAGGAGATGATGGAAGACCACCCTTCTCCATGGGGCCATGCGGTGACGCTTGCTCTTGCTTACTGAGCACTCACGGGGGGCCATCCTCAGTCTGCTGCGTATGAATGCATTCAGTTCTCACAACAGCCTTGCAGCCATGTGAATCCTCCCTGTACCCATCTTGTAGATAAGAACACCAAGGCACAGAGAGGTCAGGTAACCAGCCTGGGGCCACACAGTCCGTGGGGACAGTGCTGGTGTTGGGATGCAGGCCTGACCTCCCCAGGCGCCCCGAGTCCAGCTGCCCCTTAGAAGGAGGCCCACGAGACTTGTCTTTGCGGGGCTGTGAGAGGGGATGCTGCTGCCCCCGCTGCAGAGGTCACAGGGGAGCCCTTCCACGGCTCAAGAGGAACCGGAACTTTGGAGACCACATTCTTACCTGCCCCTCACAAGAGCTGCAGCTTGGCAACACTCATGAGCCATTAGGGTTGGCTGAGTCCTCAGGATGGGTATCCATCTGCTTACTCTTTCACTCAATCATTCATTCACCGACTCTTTCGTTTGTTCAGCCAATGTTTATTGAGGCCTTCTGAGACCAAGTTCTGGGCCAGCTGCACAGCCACGCTGGAGATAAACCCACACGCATGTGCTGTCCATGCTGGGCCAACTGGAAGGACGCCAGAGACAGGTAAAGTGGATAAAGGGCAGGAGGAGGATGGGACAGGAGCCTGCCTTAGGCAGGGCAGTCAGAGAAGGCCTCGGGGGAGGTGACATTTGAGCAGAGATCTGAATGGAGAGAATGAGCCAGGACCTGGGCGCAGGATGTGCCAAACGGAGGGAACAATCAGTGCAAAGGCCTGGAGGCAGGGGCGGCAGCAGGACGGCCAGTGCGGCTGGAGGCAGTGAACAAGAGGGAGTGTGGCGGGGTGAGGCTGGAGGGGCTGTCATGGGGAGGGATGGTCAGGTCAGGATGGGCCTATGCCGCACTGAGGGCTTTGGACTTGACTGAGTGAGACGGGGGACAAGAGGGCCCATAAGATTGCTCTGCCTTGTGTTTTAAAGACTAGGGTGGGGCCGGGCATGGTGGTGTGTGCCTGTAATCCCAGTTGCTGGAGAGGCTGAGGCAGGAGAATTGCTTGAACCCGGGAGGCGGAGGTTGCAGTGAGCAGAGATCATGCCATTGCACTCTAGCCTGGGCAAAAGGAGTGAAACTGTGTCTCGATAAATAAATAAAGACTAGGGTGTAAGGGCAGAAAAAGGGAGGAAGTGAGGAGGAGAGAGACGTCAGTGGCTTCACATGACGGGGGCAGGAGGCTGTGAGAAGTGACTAGATGCAGGGTGATGTGACGGTACAACCTCAGGGCTTGATTCTGACTTTGACAAAGGAATGCATGTGGAAGGCAGGACACTTGATGGAGTTAAAATGACTCTCCAGCCTGGGCAACACAGTGAGACCCAATCTCTACAAAAAAACTTAAAAAATAAAGTAGCTGGGTGCAGTGGGTCATGCCTATAATCCCAGCACTTTGGGAGGCCGAAGTGGGAGAAATGCTTGAACCCAGGAGTTTGAGAGCAGCCTGGGCAACATAGTGAGACCCCGTTTCTACAAAAAAAGAAAAAATTAGGCAGGCATGGTAGTCTGCACCTATAGTCCCAGCTACTCAGGAGGCTGAGGTGGGAGGAACACTTGAGTCCAGAAGGTCGAGGCTGCAGTGAGCTGTGATGGCACCATTGCACTCCAGCCTGGGCCACAGAGCAAGACTCCATCTTTAAAAAAAAAAATGGTTCACGCCTGTAATCCCAGCACTTTAGGAGGCCGAGGCAGGTGGATTACTTGAGGTCAGGAGTTTGAGACTAGCCTGGCCAACATGGTGAAATCCTGTCTCTACTAAAAATACAAAAATTAGCCGGGCTTGGTGGTGCGTGCCTGTAATCCCAGGCTGAGGCAGGAAAATCGCTTGAATCCAGGAAGCAGAGGTTGCAACAGAGCGAGACTCTGTCTAAAAAGCAAAGTGTGATTTTGGGTGAGTGGCTGATTGTCAGGTAGGAGTTGGTGACATGTGATGACATGGGGTCATCGGACTGGCAGAGAGGTTGGAGAACCAAAAACTCCAGGGGGGTAGGAGGCGAACGAGTGTGACTGGAAGAGAACCTGCGCAGCCGCGTCTCCAGCCTCCAAGCTCCTGTCCTGCCCTCTTCCATGCCAGCAGATGCCCAAGGCTGCCCTGCCCCCACCCGCTCCAGCCCGTTGTTGTTTCCACTTGAGCCCAGGAGGTGGAGACTGTAGTGAGCCATGATCATGCCACTGCCCTCCAGGCTGGGGGACAGAGTGAGATCCCATCAATAAAGAAGAAAGAGAGAGAGAGAGAGAGAGAGAGAAAGAAAAACAGATAGAGAGAAGGGAAGGAAGGGAGGGAGGGAGGAAGGCAGGCAGGTAGGCTGCAAAGATTTCAGCCTGAGCAGTGAGGGGCACGGAGGGCCCACCTGTGGAGATGGGAGATGGGGGAAGAGCAGGTATGAGGGAGAGAATTCTGAGTCCTGCTTTCGATGTTGCATTCGTCTGCAAGACTGCTAGCTAATTCCTGAAAATGGCGCGGCTTAAAGCAGCAGAAATTTAAATCCCAAATCAAGGTGTGGGCAGGGCTGTTTGCTTCTGGAGGCTCTGAGGGAGAATCCGTTCCAGCCTCTCTTCCAGCCTCTGTGGGCACCAGAGATCTCTGGAGCTCCTTGGCCTGTGGCCGCGTCACTCTAATCCCTGCCGCCGCCTTCACACGGCCTTCTCCCTGCGTCTCGGAGTCTCTTCTTTCTCCTATAAAGATACCAGTCATTGGATTTAGTGCCCAACCTAATCCTATATGACCTCATCTGAGCTAATTCCATCTGCAAAGCCCCTATTTCCAGAGAAGGTCACATTCGGAGGTTCTGGATGAACATGAATTCTGGGGGACACCGTTGCACGTGGTGCAGATGTGGTAAGATTAAGATGCGAGGATGAGCCCGCCTGGCGCTGCTGAGAAGGCGGTGGGCCCTGAGCTGGAGGTCAGCAGGTGGTCTAGGCTGGAAATCGAAATTGGGAGTCATTGTCTTAGCCACTGTCCTGGATGTGACACCGAGGAGGGAGGGTGCACAGAGAATAGGCAAGAAGTTAGAGTCCGGGGCCTCCCCAGGCACCTGTCAGAAGCACCTGGGGATTTTGAGGTGGTAAGAGCTCCCCAGGGCATGTGGGGGTGCAACTTGCATGAGCACCCCTGATTAAAGCTGGGTTGTGTGTGGGACCCAGTGGCGCTCTGATGGCTGTTTCATAGAAGTAGATCAGTGCCTCCCAAAAGGACAGGCCTGAGTGGCTCTTGCCATTGATTCTGATGAGCCTATTCCTCCTCAGAGCAGGGTCTCGCAGGGCTGTGCTTGCCTCCTGGATCTCCTCACTGTTGGCAGGGCCCTTGGAACCCCTGGTAGCCAGAGATTGTGTGTGCATACAATGGGCAGGATAGCAATTTGACATTCAAATTTGTTCTCTCAGCTCACCAGGGCTGCTGGGCCCTGACTTGAATGGGCTTTGTCAATCAGATGACAAGGAGAAGTGTTCTTTGAACCTCCATTACCCTCCAGCCTGGCCTTGTGCTACTTCCTCACCCCCATCCCCCACAACACCTTGGCCACACACAGGCTTTCTTGGGTTGTCTCAAACATGTTGAACTCCTTTCAACTTTGGTGGCCTTTGAATGCATTCTTTCCTTTTTCTGGGAATCCTGCTTTCTTCCCCTATTCCTCTCTGGCTGACTTGGATCCACCAGTCAGTTCTCAGCTTCATTGTCACTTTCTCCAAGAAGCCTTCCGTGATTGCTCTTCCCCCTGACCCTGAAGCTTGGGCTTGTCCCCTGTTATAAGTTCTCATAGTTCTAATGCTTTCCCATCATTGCACACATCAGAATCTGTTTAAATAATTATTTCTGCAGTTATTTGTCAATTGCACGTCTCTGTTGCTAGGATACAGGGACCTTGCCTGTCTTGCCTGCCATGTCGCCCCCAGCACCTATGATAGGGTGTGACTCACAGTAGCTGGTCACTAACATCCAGACCCGGTGGAGGGGTGGGTCTGGCTGGAGGGGAAGGTTTGGTTCAGTGCCCTGGGGTCAGGGGATATTCCTGATCGTGGCACAGCTATTTGAGAGAGGCCGCAGCATCTGATACAGAAAATAAACCAGCCAGTTGGACCACTGGACATCTCAGTCACTGCCACCACGTCCACAGCCATTGCAGGAGGGGCAGCTCACTCAGGGTGGCCATGTGTGTGAAGACTTAATCCCGCCCCTATGGTGCAGATATTGAACCGTGAGTGGGCATCTGACCTAGGGGTAGCCAATCATTGGCACCAACAGATGACCTGAGCCAATCCAAAGTCTCTTAGGGATTTAAGAAACCCTGGGAATAGAATGCAGGTGACGAGATGATAGCAGGGTGTGACACTGACGGTTTCTGGGGCAGAGGCAAGCCAGGCAGGACATGTTGGCCACCTTCTTGGTTCTCCCCAGGCATGCCAGGCACATTGCAGCCCCAGGGCCTTTGCACTGCCTGGAAGGCTCTTCCCGTGGCTGCATGGCTCTCACCCTCACCTCCTAGGTCTTTGTTCTCATGTTCTTGTTTGGATGAAGGGAGGCAAGATGGTGCACTTCCGGGTTCTTCATCCCCCCAACTTTTCCCGTGCGCGCGAAAATGCAGCCGGCGACCCGGGAAGGTGCAGACCAACTAGGCATGCACCAGGTGATGTCAATCCGAAGAGACCAAGATTTACCTGGTCGCACCTGCGGAACGCCCCCCGACACGCCCGTGCCCTGCCTATTGCCCTCCCACTCCTAGAAAAGCGGCTCTGGATGAACGCCACGCACGGACTTCCCAGCTTCCCCACTGCGGTTGGGACTGTTGGAACCCCGTCCGAGAGCTCCACAGGTGACTCTGTTGGCCTCATTCGCCGGAGGCCAACAGACCTCTCCCTACCCACCTTCTTCCCCTGAAGCTAGGTGACCAAAATAAACTTGCAGTTTTGCTCCTACCCTTGCCTAGTTGCTGGTTCTTTTGTGCCCGCTCTGGTGGTCTTAGAAAAACAAATTAGTTCTCTTTTCAATGAGGTGTACACTGACCACCCCTCCCACCACTTATAAACTTAATTTTCCCCCATGAACACTTGACTTCTCCCCATCATTTGCATCCCCATCTGACATACTTGACTTTTTTTTTTTTTCTTGTAGAGATGGGAGGGTCTCACTGTGTTGCCCAGGCTGGTCCTGAACTCCTGGTCTCGTGTGATCCTCCTGCCTTGGTCTCCCAAAGTGCTGAGATTACTGGTGGGAGCCACTGCGCCCAGCCCTTTCTTACTCTTGATTGACTTTCTTTCCTCACTAGAATATAGGGAACATGGCTCGAAGAGGGGCCATGAGCACGGTCTGTGGAGTCTGGGAGACCTAGGTTCAAATCCCAGCCTCGCCACTTTTTATGTGTGCGACCTGGGTGAGGGACTCTCTCGGGGCCCCGGTTTCCAATTTAGCCAGGGTCACAGTGGGAGGCTGTCATCAAGGCTAAGGTCAAGGCAGGTGAAGGTGTTTTGTCCGCTGGGAAGAGTGGATGGGTTTGCGGAGTTTGCCCTTTATTCTAGAAAGGAAAAAATGTATGAAGCTTCCAGATGGGAACTTTCTGTCCCTGCATGTTCCCTGCAGATGCTCCAGGGGGATGAAGTTCAATATTTCTTGTGGAAAGTCATTTCTCATCTCTCGTTGTGATTCTCTACAGAATTGAGGCTTTCTGGGTGCTTTGCATTGCAGCCAGCCACGTTCCAGGGAGAGGGTAGCTCCTTGAACTGGAAGTCCTAGATTGAATCCTGGGATTGTAACTCTGTAACTGCACCAGACCAATCTGGTTCAACTTTTATGTAACAAAGTTATGAGTTGTTTTCAGTTGCCGTGAACCCCCAGGTTGAAGGTCGCATAACCTGGGCATGCCCAGATAACCAAGCATGCAGCCAGGGACGGAACCTAAGTGCTTGAGCCAGGATGCGGGGATGGAATTAAGAAGTGGATATTGCATGGCAGGATCCAGGATCCAATCAGATTGAGCCCTGGTGTCACCCCAGGGCAGGATCCAGTCAGATCACACCTCCTGGCATCACCTGATGGGAACAACCAATCAGATCACACCTCATTATCCTATGCTTATAAAACCTGACCTAACCCTCAGTTGGGAGACAGATTTGAGTGTTTCCTCCTGTCTCCTTGCCATTGGACTCACAATAAACCTTTCTCGCTGCAAAAACTCAGTGCCTTGGTGTTTGGCTTTTTACTGCATGTGGGCAATAGACCCAGTTCGGTTCAGTGACTGACCTAGTTGGCAGTGAGCTCAGCACATGACACAGTGGCTCAGGACTCCACTCAGCAAGTTCTCTGGGACTGCATCCCTTTATTGTCCCATTTTCCAGGGAGGAAACCAAGGCTCACCGTGGCGAAAGGGATGCCCGTGGTCACAGCTAGTGAGTGGAGGAGCGAAACCTCCAACCCAGGCATGTGGCATACTCGACCCTGAGCACCAAAACATTCTTGCTAGAACCATGACAACAACGTCAACAATGACAAATAACAGTGACTGGGTGTTTGCCGTGTGCCAGGCATTGTCCTAAGTGCTCCATGGGAACCACGATGACCACCCCATGAAAGAAGTGCTCTTTCAGATCCCATTTTGCAAATGAGGAAACTGAGGCTAGCAAGCAGTCAGATTGGAATGGGAGCCCAGGAAGCCCGCCTGCAGGAGCCGAGAGCTCACCACTGCACCATGCTGTTTAGTGGACTATTCTGTCCTCTGACCCCGGCCGACAGGCTCTCCTAGGTTCTGGTGGTGAGAGTTATATTGGTTTCTATGATGTGTAACAAATTATCACAAGCTTAGTGGCTTCGACAACACCCATTCGTTATCTGTTTTAATGAGTCACGAGTCTGGCACGTTCTAGCTGGGTCCACTGCCCAGGACCTGACAAGGCTGCAGTCCAGGTGGTGGCTGGGCTGCATTCTCATTTGGAGGCTCAAGTGGGAAAAACGCACTTTCAAGCTCCCTCTGGCTGATGGCAGGGTTCATTTCCCTGCAGCTTAGGACTGAGGTCCCTGTGGTTTGTCCAGTGTTGGCTGGGACTGCTGTCAGTTTCCAGAGACCACTCACAGGTCCTTATCACATGACCCCTCCTGGGACCCTTTCACACTTCCAATCTCTGACTTCAAGAAAGGTTCAGTTCCTTTTAAGACCTCACCTGCTTAAGCCAGGCCCACCCTGGCTTAAAAAGGGTGGTTCACCTCCCTTTTTAGCAACTCCAAGTCAACTAAGTAGTAATTTTCTCATGGCATGATATGCCACCATATCTACAGTCCGGCCCACATTTCAGGGAAGGCGGTTATACTACAGCAGGGGCTGGGATTCTGGGCCATCTTAGAATTCTGCCTCCCACAAGGGATGGGGGCCTTTCTGTGCTGTGAAGGAAGACAAGGGTTCTCTCTGGAAGGATTCCCAGCCACAGTGCCTCAGAAAGAAAAGTAAGTTAGCAAGAGGCATGGGCCCCTTTCCAAAGCCTCCCCTCAGCCGGCTTTGGGAATTTCTCCAAGTCTTGGGCACTGTGTTTGGCAATCAAGTGTGGATTCAGCTCCTGTGTGGCTGTAACCTTTGCAAGAGAGGGAGGTAGCACACTGCTAAGGGCTCTTTCTGTCTTGAGTGACACAAAACCAGACTCAACTGACTTAAGAAAAACGATTTGTGTGTAACTGAAATGGTCTAGGTGCTGGCTGGCTTCAGGCACAGATGGATCCAGGGGCTCAAATGCTGTCATCAGGACTTGATTTTTCTCCATCTCTTACTCTCCCATCTTTTTCAGTCAGCCCCTGGCAGCCCAGGGCTTACCTCCTCCCACCTCCCCTTCCAATAGAAAGTCAGATTCTTTCTTCCCAATAGGGGCACAGAATTAACTCCTGTTGGACTGATGTCAGTCATGTTCCCATCCCTAAGCCAATCACTGAGGCCTGTGGGATGAAATAATCTGATTGGCCAGGACTGAGTCACATGTCTAGCTTGGACTTTGAGAGTGAGGTTTTCCCTGCCCAGACTGCAGGAATTCAAGTTGTGGTGTTGGTGGGGGGTCCTCTCAGAAAATCCTGAGTGCTGTTTTCCGGAAAACGTGGTGATGCATACTGGGGGTGCGGGTGACAGAAACAACAGTTGTCTTCCCCAATATGGCGAGAAAGTGGAGTGGTGTAAGCACCTCCCCATCCCACACCATGCAGGGGCCAGAGGTGACTGAGGGGATTGTGAAGCTAGTGGGGCTGCGGGCGGGGGATGGGGTGGGCGGGGAGGGGGAACTAGTAGCCCCTCCCTGAGGTGGGTGAAGAGAGGGAGGGGCAACAGAAATGCAATGGTCTCAGGGGAAGAAGGAGTCTTCCCAAGACTGGGAAGAGGAGGGAGTCTATGCCTGGGGAGACTGTTTCCCGGGGGCAATGTCTCCCAGGGGCACTGGCTTCCCTCAGTCTCAGGGACTCTGGGTACCACCAAGTTCTCCAGCCTCAGCTCAGCCAGAAGCTGCAGATCCGCCCTGTCTGGGGGTCACCAGCCTTTGACAATGAGCACTTCAAGGTGGACAGTGTGAACTGAAGACCAGCCAGCACCTGCAGTGTTCCACCTGGGGCAGGACCGGGAGTCTCTACATTACCTGGGGGCGGTGGGGCAGGCCTGGCTGTGTGATTTGTAAGGCCCAGGGCAGAATGAAAATGCAGAGCCTCTGGTTCAAAACGATGGAGGATTTCGAGGCCGGGGCAGCAGAGCCTCAGAACAAGGCGGCACTCTGAGCGCAGGGCCTGTGAGGCTGCCTGGCACTTCCCTGTGGGAAATCAAGCTTCATTTGGCTTAAAAAACAGTCAAGTGATGACTCCTGCCCTCACTGGGGTGTCCTTTTTACCCTGGGCACTTCTCCTGGGCTCCTGCCCTCCTGGCACTGAGGTAAGAGGAGACACACGCAACCTTGCTGGCCTGGCCAGGAGGAGCCCAAAGCCGTCGTTTCAGACAAACGAACCTGAGCTGGACGTGAACCTGGGTTCAGACCCTGCTGTTGCTGTGGGTCAGCAGCTGTTCCGCCTGTGGAGCAGCATTGGGTGGGCGCTGCCTGGCACCCACCAGGTGTTAGGAGAACTTCTGCACGGCCTGGGTGTACTTCATGGGGGTTGCTGCCACTCTGTAATCACTCTGCAGTCTGGGCGCCCTGTGATGGGGGCCTGGTTCTCGTCTGCAGCTGTCTAGGCTGGCTCCGGTGTGAGGTGAGGAGTTAAACCCCCACCCTAGGTTCCCTCGCTTCTCTTGCCACCTGCCTCCCCACCACCAGCCCCTGACTGCTTCCCTGCTGTCACCAGGGTCCCTTTGCTTTGTGCTGGGGGGATCCTGCCACCTCCCCCTCCCCTATGTGCCCAATCTGAAGGCGTCCTGTGGGTCCCCAGGAGTAATCGGGCAGGAACCTTCCCCAGTGCACATCCCTGAGTCTGTGGGCAGGGGCCTGTCCTGGCCGCCATTGGTCAGAGGCGTCACAGGGTTGTCCTGGGAATGTCCCCGGAACAGCAGGGTCCTTCCAGTGCTGGGTTCCATCCTACAGCGTGGTTAATGGGCGTGTAGAAGGCACAGCGTGCCCAGCTGCTGCCCATAACAGAGTGGACATGGCCTGGCTGGGAGCTGATTCTCTTCTGGGACTGCGAGATGCAGAGAAGTACCATGGGGAATGGCTGACAGTGTGCTGACCGCAGGCCAGTGACTAGCTTATCTCCCATAGCTGCCTGGTGACAATTTGACTTTTCCCAGAGCTCCTCCCACTGTCCTTCTTGACAATGGGGTGGGTCACTCTGACCTCTTGATTGATTTGCACTTTGACCAAAGGGGAACCCCGGGGGAGGCTGGAGAAGCCAGGCCTGGGGTGAAGGCATCTGTTGAAAGCCATCTCTGGGTTGCACTGTCTGAAAGCCAAGAGATGCCTGAGTGAGGCCGGCTTTGTGGGCATGTGACTTGGGTGGTCATATAGACACCTGCACTCCAGAAGGGCCCCACGTGCCAAAGGACCTCATGGCTGGTTTAATGCCCTACTGGTCGCTATTGGTTTAAGGCTCCCTTTGAACAGGGGCCTTTCTTTTTCATTTTGCACTGGGCCCTGCAAATTACACAGCCAGTCCTGGCCCTGAGCGGCCCCCACCACGGGAATCCCCACAATTCGGGAATGTCTGTTTTCTCCCAAGTGATGCCCCTTGTGGCCTGCTGGGGGCAGTTCATCCATTCTGGTTCAGAGTCAGTCCTGAACCCAGGCTGCAGAGCCCAGAACCTCCTAGTCCACAAAGGGCAGAGGTTCCTTCTAAGGGGGCAAGGAGAGGACAGAGTGTGCTGTGCCCACATCCTCTTCCCCTCCCTAGACAGTATAAGTCCCCAAAGTGCTTGGGATGGGGGGTGGCCATCCACAGGGATGCCTCGGTGGGGACCACACATGGTTAGTGCCAGGATCTGGCCTGGACCTTGGCATACATCCCCTCCTGGCCTCCCTGGGGACAGGAGGGACTGACTGTGCCAGGGTTCCCAGGGCTGGGTTCTAAGGGAGCTTTTTAAAACCACTTCCTGGTCCGGAAAGAGGAGGACACCAATGAAGTGCCTGGCTGAGGCCTGAGACCCAGATGGCCTTGAGTCCAGTCTTTCACTTAAAGTCCAAGTTTCCAAGAACCTGTCAAAGATGGTAAGTGAGGACTGACTGTACATGACTTTTGTGATAGAAGACAGGGAGAGGAAGAGAGGGAGAGAAAGAGAAAGGGTTTTTACCCAGTGGAAGGGGATTAGTCCTGGCCCAAATCCTAGCTCTGCTCTGGCTGGGACGCAGGACCTTGCCTTTCTCCTCTTGAAAGTGGGGCTACTGACAGTTCTTGCTCGGTGTGAGGAGGCAGAGGGCCTGTGCCCATGGAAGCTCAGACCTCAGGGTTTCTCTGTTACTTGAAATATAGCCAAGTTGGGATCTTTCCAGAGACCCCTCAATTCAGGACTCCTTCCAAAGGACACACCGTCTGACACTGGAAGAAGCTTTCAAAAGAGCTCCCCAAAGGTGAGGAAAAACACACACCACAGTTTAGTCACAGAGAAGTGGCATTTGGGGAAGAAAGACTGGAAAGGAAGTTTCCATTTTTTGCCTTCTATACTTCTGTATCTCTGAGCGCCCTGGGGCTCCTTGAGCAGTTCAAGGGGTGACCTTGAACTTTGAAGAGGAGTTGAAAGGCAGTAAAGAGAATCCTCGTTTGTGCCTCACTTCCATTGAATTTCCCACAATGTTATCATCCTACTCGATGACCAGGGTACGCTTGTCCAGACGAAGAAATCAACATTGCTACATTACGATTCACTGAATTCCAGACTTTATCTGGAGTTGACCAGTTTCTCCCTAATGTCCTCTTTCTGTTCCAGGATCCCATCCCAGGCACCACACACCATTCAGTCATCACGTCTTCTTAGGCTGCTCTGGTCTGTGAGACTTTCTTACCATTCCTTGCTTTTGATGAACTTGACCGTTTTGGGGAGTACAACTCAGATGTTTTGCGAAATGCCCTCCAATCTGATGTTTTCATCATGGTGAGACCAGGATGATGGGTTTCTGTCACATCGTATCAGTAGAGGGTACATGATACCCACATGGCCTTGTTTTTACTTTTAAGAAATTCTGGAAATATCAGCGGTACTGCTTATTTCTTATGGGATGTGTATCTGTATCTCAGCCATCATATGTGGTAAGATGGTAACATCGCACTACCCTGCAGTCTGTCTCACTCAATCTCAGAGTCATGGAGGTCCCCACGCCAAAGGGACCCCTGTGGTTCACTCTGAGGGAGGGTGATGGGGATTGGTTTTGGTCCCCTGGAACCTACAAATGTGACTGTATTTGGGAAAAGTGTCTTTGCAGATATAATTTAGGATCTCAGGATGAAATTCCCCTGGAGTAATGTGGCCCCAAGACCAAATGACAAGTGTCCTTAGGAGAGAAGAGAAGAGGAGACACACACAGGAGCAGCCTACTGAAGTCACAGGCAGAGACTGGAGCAATGGGGTCACAAGCCTGGGACACCTGGAGTCCCCAGAAGCTGGAAGAGCCCAGGAAGGATCCTCCCTTAGAGCCTCTGGAGGGAATGTGACTCTGTCTACACCTTCATGGTGGACTTCTGGCCTCCAGAACTGTGAGATAATAGGTTTCAAGCAACCTACTTTGTGGTGATTTCTTACAGTAGACATGGGAAGCTAACACAGGCACCATAAATTGCTATTATTATTATTCCACCTGTCCTTCGACCGAAGTGTACATCCCCATGTCAGCTGAGTGTAGCATGGCTGGGCTGTGTGCAAATTCCCTGTGACCGTCAACAGCGCAGTGTTAACATTTTCCTGCACTCAGGGTCCTCTGGCTCTGCCGGCCGCCTTCCTGCAGGCCCTGTCTCTGGTGGGTGTAGCGCCCCCGTTGCTACCTCCCTTGCTACACGATCTTTGAGGAAACTTTTCTGACATCCTGCAATCTGTCTTGACCAATTTCCTTGATGAAATTAGACCTCGTCACAAACATTGAACCATGTGCAGCCTGATTTCCTGGAGGTTGTGCCTCCCCCACTGGGTGTTTAGAAAACCGTCAGGCTCAGCCAGGCGCGGTGGCTCACATTTATAATCCCAGCAGTTTGGGAGGCTGAGGTGGGTGGATTATGAGGTCAGGAATTCAAGACCAGCCTGGCCAACATAGTGAAATCCCATCTCTACTAAAAATACAAAACATTAGCTGGGCGTGGTGAGAGGTGCCTGTAATCCCAGCTACTCGGGAGGCTGCGGCAGGAGAATCGCTGGAATCCAGGAGGCAGTGGTTGCCGTGAGTGGAGGTCGCGCCATGTACTGCAGCCTGGGCAACAGAGTAAGACCCTGTCCCAAAAAAATAAAAAAAAAAAAAAGAAAGCTGTCAGGCTGAAATGGGGGAAGCTGGTGGAACGCTCTGGTGTGTGTCCTGGGAACTAAGTCCCAGGGACTTCCTAGGCACAGCATCCAGTTCACACAGGCAGGAGAAACCAGAGGGTACAAAAGAATGTTTCGTGTCTTTTGGGGCAAATTTGGCTAAAAGTGAGTCCTCAGGGGAGATGCTAGTGGGGAAGAGACCAGGGTTAAGAACTTATTCTGAGGGCGACAGAGCTGCCACAAAGCTCGCTCCACTGAGTACTAGCCACTGACCTTGAGCAAGTCACTGACCTTGAGTGAGCCACTGACCTTGAGCAGGCAAGCCACCTGCCTCTCCAAGCCTCCCTGTGTTCATCTGCAGAAGGGGATAATAATGGTACTGATAGCACAGGGTTGTTGGGAAGTGCAAGAGAGATGATGGTGACATACTGTGGAGTCCTGTGTGCTGGTGCTGACCCAGGGCCCACTGGAATTGTGCAATTCATCACTCTGGACATGAAGGGAAGGCAGCCTAGCGTGCACCAGCTCTGGCTGACTTGCTGTACTACAAAGGACACCTCCTGGGACTACCACTCGGGTAGTTTAGGGTGAAATCACCCAGACCAAGGAATCCGCTGCTTTCCAATCCAGAGAGCGACTTAGCATAGCCTGACTTCTTCCTGCTGCCCTCCAGACCCTGCGCAGGTGCTTTGGGTTGTAAATACTAGGCATCAGAGACTGACCACCCCTGGCTCCTTATCTCTCCACCGCCCATGGCCAAACCCTCTGCTCTATAGTTTCACTGGTTTCTTGTGCCCAGGCCTCCTGGTCCGGATCTCCTTCCCTCCTGGCCCAGACTCTCCAAAGCTCACATTCCCATCTGCAAAATGGTGCAGGGTTGCCGTGAGGATTGTGTTCCGGAAGTCCTTCTTTGCTTGCTTGGGGTGTGGATGCAGGAAGGGTCCTGCTGGCATGAGTGACTGGTCCCTTACTGCTACCCAGGCCAGGCAAGGACTTCCCCGCCCCACCAGGTCACAGTGAGAGTGGGCATCAGCTGCTCCTTGGCAAACACATGGGATCTCCATACTGGCCAGGGCTGGAGAACTCTCCAGCTGCCTCGCTGAGCGCCATCACCTGGGTCCCGCCTGCCTCAGTAATCCCTTCCCTTAAGCCTTTCGCTCTGAAACACTTTGCCTGAACATCTTCCTGGATTTCCCAGTCCATCCTGATCCTCTCATTCCTCAAACCCATTTCAGGATTCACCTTCAATGACCCAGCCCAGCACCTGGCAGGTTTTCCCTGCATCTTTGTGACTTTCATGGCATTGATTTGAACTTGCCTTTGCTTCCCAGGTGACATAACGAGTATTTTAAAGATCCCCAAGAAGCTTCTGTGTATATTATTTAATCCTCACGATATCCCTGCCAGGTGGTGGCTTGAGTGTTACTGGCCCCATTTCACAGGAGGAAACTGAGGTCCCCAGAACTTAGGCTGCCGCCCAAAGCCATGCAGCCAGTAGGGGGCAGAAGTGGGGCTTTGACCCAGTGCAGTGGCTATTCAGGGCCTGGGTTTTTTTCTAGAGTCCTTTCTGGAGCCTTTCTAGAGCGCTTCAAGCAGGGCAGGGGCTATTTAAGGTGAGGACCTTCCCTCAGGCACAGAAAGCTGAATCATCAACATAAATACCATTTGCATGCCAAATGAATGCAAAAAATCCATGATGTACAAAATATCAAAAGTCAGGATGCAACACTGCCCTTGCCCCCCGCTGCCTCACTTGTCCTCCCGACATCCAGCCCGGGCTCCAATAAAACATTATTTACAAAAACAGGTGACCAGCCTGCAGGGTGCCGTTGAACGATTTGAATTTTCATGTAGAAGGTTTGAGGTATGTGCTCTTTCCCCACCACCGCACCCCACATTTTTATTATGAAAACTTTCAAGCACGCAAAAAAAGAAAAGAGTTAGATAAACACCTGTCGTGTCCGTCCTTTTTATCCCCCACCCTGGATCCTAAGCACCTCAGGGTACAACATAGTGCCTTCGACTCAAACTGCTCCAAGCAGGGGACTTGGAGGGAAGCGGTGTGAATACTTTGTACCAAGGTGGCATTTCTGGTCCACCCTGACCCTCCGGGTCAGAATCTGCACTTCTAAGATTCCCTGGCATTCTCCGGCACGGTCAGGTTTGAGAAGCGTTGGCACGGCACAGGCTTTGCCAGGAGACAGGACCTGTGTCCACATCCTGGTCCCAGCACGTTTTGAGTGCGCAGTTTGGCATGATTGTTAGGTGCTGGACCGCCTTCTAAGTGCTTCCCATACCAAACTCATTTAATCCTAAATAACAACTCAGTGGCTCTCAACCTGTGATTCTGCTCTCCAGGGGACACTTGGCAATGTCTGGAGACATTTTTGATTGTCAGTCTGGGGATGGGGCTGGGTGCAGTGGCTGACACCTGTAATCACAACATTTTGGGAGGCCACGGTGGGAGGATTAGTTGAGCCCAGGAGTTTGAGACCAGCCTGGGCAATATAATGAGAACCTGTCACTACAGAAAAGTAAAATAAAAATTAGCCAGGTGTGGTGGTGTGCCTCTGTAGTCCCAGCTACTCAGGAGGCTAAGGCGGGAGGATCCCTTGAGCCCAGGAGATTGAGGCTGCAGTGAGCTGTGATTGTCACTGCACTCCAGCTTGAGTGACAGAGAGAGACCCTGTGTGAAGAAAAAGGGAACAAACCCAGGGAGGGGATGTTGTTGGCATCTGGTAGGTAGAGGCCAGGGATGCTGCCAAATCCCCCACAAGGCGTGGGACAGCTCCACCCCATAGCAAAGAATGATCCAGCACAAATGTGAGTAGGGCCGAGGCTGGAACACTGTGCAACTGCCTAGTGAGCTGGTCGCTGTTATGATCTCTGCTTTGCAGATATGTAAATGGAGGCTTAAAGAGGGTAGGGTTCCAGAGCCACCACCCAAACGGTAGGTGGAGGGACTGTGACAGACCCCTCGGAGGGTTGCTGTAAGAATCAAATGGGTCCTTGGATCAATTTTTTATGAAGCAGCTACTCTGTGTTAAGTCCTAGGATCATGTAGTTCAGGGCTGGCACACAGTAGGCATTCAATAAATGCTGCTGCTCATCATCACAGAGCTGCATACCATTCATTGAGCACTCAGGAAGGACATCGTGGCCATTGTCTGTGAGGCTCTAGTGATACTGTTCCAGTTCTGTTGTGTGGTGTTCCCATTTGACTTCCAGCAAACACAGGATGTCCCTGTGGGCAGCTTGCTGGTGCTTCCCTGCTCTTTGGCACCAAGTTACAGCTCTCTGTGTAGAGCCAGGCTGCCCAGCGTGCTTCTGGAACCCTTGGATTCACATCCCGGGCTATATCCCAGCCTAGCCCATCTGCCATCCCACCAGGGATGTGCATCTCCACAGGGTATCCACAGTGCTGTTTGTAAACCTCAGGAAGCCTAATTCCTGGGATAGGGCCCACATTCCCGGGGCAGCGGCTCCTAGAAACACTGGCAGCCCGGCAATATTCCGACATACTTATACTAAAAAATTATTCACTGCTTATCTGAAATGCAAATTGAACTGGGCATTGTGTATTTTATCTTAATCCTAATTCCTGTACCACCCTTTTCCATCTCCCTTTCCCTGCTTCAGTATTTTATAAACACTTTTTATTGTGAAATATACATACAGAAAAGTGTACAACATTTAAGAAACCAGATGAGTGAATTTTCACAAAGTGAACACGTCTGGGTAAACAGCACCCAGATCAAGAACCAGAACACGATCCCAGGAGCCCCACCGTGCCCACGGGTCACCACTCCCCTCCTGAGGACAACCACGGTCCTTTTGTGAACTCCACATGGTGACTTGTTCTGCTCTGCAGCAGTCCGGGTGTGGAGGTGTAGTATGTTCTCCTGGTCTGGCTTCTTTTGCTTACACTGTGTGTGGGGATGCATCCCCGTGGCCGGGTGCCTCATGTGTTCTCATCCATCTAGAATATTCCATGGTCTGTTGCGTCACCTTTTGTTTTTCCAAACTCTATTGATGAGCATTTGGATTGTTTCTAGTTTGAGCTACTATAAATAAACGGCTAAGAACATTCTTGCGTGATCCTGATTTAAATTTCATCCTAGCACTTAGAATCACCAGTTACAGCAGACATTGAATTGTTCTGTATTGCCATCTTCCCCATTCGGCCTAAGCCCCATGGGACCCAGGCTGTCTGGGTCACCCTGGTAACCAAGCCCCTCACACACTGCTTGCACACAGTAGGCGCTTAATGTGTGTCTGGGGGATGAAAGAACACCAGCTCCCTACTCCCCAGGGCGTGTGTTAAGGGCTCTCAGGGACAGTACTTATTAAGGGTTAACCTTGGGGCACAGAGCTTGAATTTGCATGTGCTTTGACTAAGGCCCCCAGACAACTGCCAGGCAAATCTTAGGGAAATGAGCCCCATAGGCTCTGGGAGAGGAGCAGTTCAGACTGGGGCATTGGAGGGATCTGCTTCCTTTCAGCTGACTGCCTGTGCCTGGCTCCCACCTGCCTGAGTGTCCTTTTTATAGCCGGCCATGGGCTGCCCTGACTCTCCCCAGACAGTCGCCAGTGGGAACATTCCTGGGGCTTCTCGAGTGCCTCCAGCCTCCGCTCTGATGGCTGAGGGCTGGATGATAAAGGACAATTAGGGATTCCGACTCCAGCACCCACCTGGCCTGGCTTCTATCAGAGTCCTGTAAAAATAGCCTGCCTCTGGCTATTTTGGGTCATGGAAAGCCATGGGGAGACACATTGTTCTGAGGAGGCCCGAGATGGGAACTCAGAACAGCTAATCCAGAGGGGAGATGGAGGCCCCCTAGCAAGCCCAGCTGCTCTTCCAGCAAAGAAGAATGTTGCTGAAAATTGCAAATTAGCAGCTCTATGTAAGAATAATGGCACGGTGCACATGCAAATGTACCCCTCCACACACACGCGCACGCGCACACACACGCACACACACAGCACTCCCTCCTGTCTCTTCCCGGGCCACTGGCCCACAGAAGTGTGCTTGCCTGGCCCTGGGACATTTGAACTTGGCCCTGGGATGACTTGGCTGGGGGTGGGGTGGGAGGGTTTGCTTGAGGAGAGTCTTGCGTGGCAAAGGGCGGCCAGATTTCTCACTGTCAAATGAGGCATGAGGTTCACTTTGAACTCCTGTCTCAGCTAGGTGGAAAGCTCTACCTTCCATGCAAAGAACTCTCCCATGAAATGAACTCAGCCTCTCAAAGTCGCTTTGTTTAAAGCTAATTTAAGAACATTTTAAATGAAAAGGGGGTGCTAGAATTCCACCACCAACTCACCCGGGTTCAAGTTTACATATTCGCTTCCTGATCCACCTGGGTGTCGTGCATCTGGTCTGTCCAGGGGCCTTAAAGTGACAGGAAGAATAATGAATGATGTCAAGAGTGCAGACAGCTGGCTGCTGGCACCGTCCTGAGGTGAACACAATGGCTTCACAGCTTTGCTGACCTGAGTGTGAGAGGCGATGCTATCAGCGCCCTGGGCCCTCAGCCTTCCTCCTACCAGTGAGCCTCTTTCCCCATCTGTGACATGGAACAGGACTTACCTCCCAGGTGACTGTGTGGATTCCATTAGATGAGGGCCGAAAGGGTTGAGCGCAGGGCTGGGTTAAATCAGCTGACCCTGCAGGCTGCACCCTTAACTTAGCCTCTCAGCTGAAGATTTAGGTCATTTTAAATAGTCCTTTGTTATCTGAAAGGGCTCTGGAATTCTGCACCCACAACCTCCTTCCCTTCCCTTTTCTCTTCTCTTCTTCCCCTCCCCTTCTCTCGCCACTTTTCTCTCTCCTTAGGTGAGGTTCCTGGAAGTGGCATGAATACATTTTGCAGGCCTGGCTCCAAGGACAACCAGCCAGTCTCCTTCAGGGGGCTGTGATCTCCGTGGGAGGGGTGGGGGCCGACGGTCCCTGACCTCTCAACATCTGCCCAACATCCGCCGGACCCTAGCCGAGTCTCGCCTGCCTTTTGGACCAGAGCCCCTCTGCCTGTGCACAGGAGCTGCTCAGCACCCACAGGCCCAGGCGGGTGGCAGTACTGGTCCTGTCCCTGCTCAGGAAGGCGAGGCTTCAGCTGCTGGGGTCTTGCAAAGGGGCTGAGTTAGGAACCTCCATCTAGGGCAGGAGAGAAGCCTTAATTCTCCAGGGCAGTGCAGGGAGAGCCACAGCCTGCTTTCTCCTCCCTCCCTCCCTCCCTCCCTTCCCTCCCTCCTTTCCCTTCTCTCTCATTTTCCCTGCATCCTCTTTCTCTGCCCTTTCCTTTTCTCTTCCCTCCCCTCTTGTTTCCGTTTCCCCTAATATCCAGGGCAGGCACAATTGTGCTGGCCAAGTGCCCAGTGGGGGTTTGGAGTGGGGGTCGTTTAGCTTCTCCTGCCCTGGAATCTAAACTGTAGTGGGTGGGAGCTGGTAACAAGGATTCACGTTTCTGGGTTGACCTCACCATTTCCTTTAACGCATGAGTCCAACGTGGCCGCACTGGTCGTTGGAGATGGAGTGGCAGCTGCCACACTCCCAGGGTCTCCCCTCTGTCTCCAGGGTGATGCTTAGATGGGTGAGGATGGGAGATGGGCTTGGGGCCTGCAGTCTCCCCACAAAAGCCAACTGTCCAGAATTCGGAGGCCAACAGGGAACAGTCCCCTGCCCTGGCCTAGGTGTCTGCCTTCTGAGTGGGCCCGGGACGCCTGGGTTATGCGCCCCCAGAGGTGGAGCTGCCCCCAAGGATCATGGGGACATCCTGGCTTGGGGGGACCATTCTCTCTGTGAGGGCTGTCTGGAAGAGCAAAGGCGTCTGGCCCTCACCTCTCCCCCTCCCTTGAGAAGGAGTAATGAAGGAAGTTCTGGCCGCCCAGGCTGTTCTTTCCAAGGGACACTTCCAGAGCCAGGGCGATGTTGGATGGCACAAGAGCAAGGCCTATCCAGGCCCCTCGGCCTCCCAGTCAGTGGCTTGTCCCCTCTGAGCCTCTGCCTCTCCCCTACAGGGCAGCAGGATGGACTGGGTGGGCCCTCAGCATGGGTGCTAACCAGAGCAGCCACAGTGGTACTTCTGACCTTGCAGAGGGGCCAAACTAGACTTCAGCAGAGATGGAGCAAAACCACCTGAGCATGCGGGTCAGAGCCTGGGCTTAGGGATTAGGTGAGCACCGGTTGGAATCCTGGATCAAGGTCCCATGGGCGAGCGTGGCCTATAGTCCTTAGGCCTCCTTTCCACACCTACCCCAGGTCCTTGCTGTCCCCTGCCTGGAATCCTTCTCTCACAGGACTCTCCTTTTGCTCAGTTGTCAAATTCTCTCACCAGCCCCTTAAGAAATGATTAACTCACCCTCCGCTTCCTAGAGCTCCCTGCTCCCATTGCTGCACTTCATCCACAGCACGGACACCCTCTGTGCCACCTGCTATTTCACCAAGTCCTGTAGACAAGGACTCCATCCCTTTTATCCCTTGCACTTAGAATAGCACTTGGTACATGGCAGGTGTTCCATAAATATTTGTTCATTACACTTAATAAATGGGGGCTGGAGCGGTGGCCACACCTATAATCCTAATACCTTGGGAGGCCAAGGAAGGAGCATCGCTTAAGCCCAGAGGCTCAATAGCAGCCTAGGCAACATAGTGAAAAAATGAAAAATTAGCCAGGTGTGGTGTTGGGCACAGCTACTTGGGAGGCTGAGGTGGGCAGATCGCTTGTGCCTGTAAGTTCAAGGCTGCAGTGAGCAGTGATCACACCACTGTACTTGATATGGTTTGGCGGTGTCCCTACCCAAATCTCACCTTGAATGGTAATAATCCCCATGTGTCAAGGGAAGGGCTAGCTGGAGATAACTGAATCGCGGGGTTATAATTGAACAGTATGAGTTCCCCCATACTGTTCTTGTGGTAGTGAATAAGTCTCATGAGATCTGAAGGTTTTATAAATAGGAGTTCCCCTGCACAAGCTCTCCTGCCTGCCGCCATGTAAAATGGGACTGCTTCTCATTGGCCTTCTGCCATGATTGTGGGGCCTCCCCAGCCATGTGGAGCTGTGAGTCCATTAAACCTCTTTCCTTTATAAATTACCCATTCTTGGATATGACTTTATTAGCAGTATGGGAATGAACTAATACAGTACTCCAGCTTGGGCAACAGAGTAAGACCCTGTCTCTAATAATAATAACAATAATAAATAATGATAAATGGTATGGCTTATGGTTCATCACCAATAATGGAACCACACTTTGATCCTGCATCGGAGTTGCCAGAACTTTCAGGCACCCACGCAGCAGGGATTTCCTATCTCTGGAATAAAGAGCAGGAGGAGGATGATCACTGCCCAAGCAGCCGGGGGGCCTCACGGGCTCCTAAGTCCTGGGAGTGTACAGAGAGAAGGAAAGGAATCCGTGGACTCGCCCCCACTGCTCTGTGAAGGACTGACTGAGTTCTGGAAGCTTCCACAAGCGTCCAGGCAGCCCCTTAGCTCTTCACAGCAGGAAGCGGATGTGCAGACAGCCATAGCTCATTGTCGCAGCCTGGCATGTTTCATTAGTGGTTTCACAATCCACATGCTGGCCCTCTCTTCCTCTCTGCCTGCGGGGGACACTGGGGAGGTGAGTTCTACCTCACAGCCTTGCACATCAGCTCTGTCTGCTCCTCGCTGCCTGAGCTCTGGCTCCCAGGGAGCATCTGAAAATGCCCTGGCCAGAATCCCTGAGGAGCTGTAGCAATCCTGAACTGGGCCTTATCCCAGAGTTCTCGTGTAATTCATGCAGGTGTGGCTTGCGCACTAGCAGGTTTTAAAGTTCCCTAGGGAATTCTAATGCACAGCCAAACTTGAGAATTGCCCTGTTAATGGATCTAAGCTAATAGAAATAATATTAACTATCCTTGATGAAGTTGCTTCTGCCTGCTGACGCTTCTTTGCGAATGTCTCAAATCGAACTCCCTCTGGGGGCCAGGCAGGGCGTGTAATTGGAAGAAGTGGACTGAGCGAGAGATAATAGGGAAAAGCTGGGACTGTGGTGAACTGGGGAACCACGGCCCGTCCCAAAGGGGCCGCCACGGCTAAGTGCAGCTGATTGTCAACACCCCAGAAAGCAGATCCAGTGGGTAAGATCCTCCTATGAGTTAAGAGAAACAGGAAATTTGAATTTTAATGTGAAATTTGCCAGTTAAAAAATATTAGCAACTCATGGAGATTGGATGGGAGGCGAATCGTGCTCAGTGCTTGGGTGGAGCCTGCGGGTGGCCCGTTTGAGGCTCTCGCTTCAGGTCCATTATGTTTTTTCTTCACTGCAGTGTCCGTGGGAGTTAGATATTTCTTACTCTCTTTTTAGAGGCGAGGAAACAGACTCAGGGAGGTAAAATGGTTTCAAAAGCTTGCCAAGGTCGGCAGAGTAATAGCTCCCAAAGATGTCCATGTTCTAATCCCTGCAACCTGTGATGTGCTGCCTTCCATGGCTGGGGAATTGAGTGGCAGATAGATTTAGGGTTGCTGGTCAGCTGCCTTTAAGAGAGGGAGGTTATCGTGGGTTACTGGGTGGGTCCAGTATAATCACAGAGGTCCTTTAAATGTGGAAGAGGGAGGTAGGAGGGTCTGTGTCAGAATGAAAAAGACAAGAGCAGTCTTTTCTGGCCTTGAAGATGGAGGAAGAGGCTATGAACCAAGGAATGCAGGCTTCTAGAAGCCAGAATAGGCAAGAAAATGGATTCTTCCCCATAACCTCCAGAGGGAACGCAGTTCTGCCAACACCTTGATTTTAGCTCATCTTAGACGTCTGACTTCCAGAACTATAAGAGAATCACTTTGTGCTGTTTTAAGCCACTGAAGTTGTGGCAGTTTACAGCAGCCCCTGGAAATGAATGCACCTACCCAGCTAAATAAGAGACAGTGTCAGGATCTGAACTCAGGCCATCTGACTGCAGAGCCTGAGCTCTGAGCTAGTCCCTACACATCTGAAATATGGACACACCAGAGGGCCTGGATTTTCTGGTACAACCCTGATCTCAATATCTGCTTCTCTGCAGGAGGATGAGTTTGGGGAAGTACAGCCCTCAGCCTAGGGGACAAGAAGGGGATTTGCTCATCAAGTTGATGTCTACCCAACAGCTGTTGAGCCCCCATGAGGCAAGGACTCTTAGATGGCCCCAGGATCTGTTCTTACTGTAGTAACAAGCCCCTGAGTGTCAGCAGGTGGAGGCCCAGAACGCACCCTCCATTTCCCACCTCCCTTGTGGTCAGAGATTTGGAGATGGTCCTGTGGCTGGCATCAGGCCTCTGGGGGGTACTCTTAGAGGCACAGGGAGGGCCGAGTTGGGGGTGAACCATCCTGGACCATGCAAACAGGGCACCATTCCTGCCATTTTTTGGCAGCAGCAGGCCACAGTGGGATCTTAGAAGGATCAGTAGCCGTGGTGGGAGGGAGGCTGGCCTGGAGCCTTTACTAGAAGCCATCTTTGAAACATCGCATATTTCTCTCCCAGAAGGTCTGTCACTTGAATATTTTCCTTTATTAGTTAAATGAGGTTTGGCTACAAGGGGCAGAAAAGCAAAACAAGCAAAAATCACAATAGCTTTTAAAAAAAGAAACTGAATTCTCCTGGCATATTTTTATTTCCTATCAAAATGAAGTCTGGGGCAGCATTCCAGGGCCAGGAGGAGGCTCCACAAAGTCTTTACGGTGACTCATGACTCTGCCATCCTCATGGTCCAAAATTATTGCATGAGCTGCAGCCATCACATCTTCTTTCCAGCCAGGAAGAAGGAAGGAACAGAGAAGGATGTCCCCTGTGCCTTTGAAGAATACTTGAGAAACGTTCTGCTCACCTCCCTGTGTCATGTGGCCATACCTCATACCTGCAAGGAAAATGTAGTCTTTATCCTGGGTGGCCATGCAACCCCCTGAAAACTGAAAACTGGGGGTCTTACAACTTGGGCAAGAGAGAGAGTGGATACTGTTGTGGTCAGCCCGATCAGGTCTGTTCCGGCTACAGGGAGGAACCGGATGGAACAGCATCTTTTCATTTAAGGAGATTGGCTATGCGTTCTCGGACAAGTCACTTTTTTTCTTTTCTTTTTTTTTTTTTTGAGATGGAATCTCGCTGTCTCCCAGGCTGGAGTGCAGTGGCCGGATCTCTGCTCACTGCAAGCTCCGCCTCCCGGGTTCACGCCATTCTTCTGCCTCAGCCTCTCGAGTAGCTAGGACTACGGGAGTCCGCCACTGCGTCCGGCTAATGTTTTATGTTTTTAGTAGAGACGGGGTTTCACCGTGTTAGCCAGGATGGTCTTGGTCTCCTGACTTCATGATCCGCCCGCCTCGGCCTCCCAAAGTGCTGGGATTACAGGCTTGAGCCACTGTGCCCGGCCCTCAGACAAGTCACTTAATCCTTCTGGGCCTCTTTTTGCTCATCTTCAAAATAACTAAAATCAGATTAAATGGTTTTTAGTGTCTTCTTCAGTAAAATCCTTCTATGGGTCTAAGAACTGTCTCATTTTTAGCCAAAGACCATATCAAGATGTAGAGACACTGGTGGGTACTGCCTGAGTGGGGTATCTTCTGTGTCAGGCTGACCAGGCTTCAGGTCCTGAGGGGTCCTGGAAAACGTCCTTCCTCCTCTGAGCCGGGTCCCTCCTCCTGGCCAGACTCGGGTGAAGGCTGTGGACGAAATGACTGTAAAGTCCCCAGCTTGCCACTCACCGACTCCAGCAATGCCAGCAAATTACTAACATTCTATTAATAAAAACAACAGAGGAAATGCACCTGTTTCCTATTGCTGCTGTAACAAATGCCCACAAAGGTAGTGACTCAAACACCACACATTTATTCCCCTCCAGTTCTGGAGGCCAGAAGCATGAAATAGACTCACAGGGCTGAGGCCAAGGTGTCCGCCGGGCTGTGTTCCTCCTGGTGGCTTTCGGGGAGAGCCCATTTCCTGCCCACTTGGGTCGGTGGCAGAATTCACGTCCCAGGCTGTGGGAATGACCTCTTTGGAGGGTCAGAAACGAGCTCCTGGGATTATATTAGGCAACAGGTTGGATTCAGTTTTAGGAACAGAATTGCCATTTGGAAATTATGCTCCAAATTCTGCTAGATCTGAATTTTTTTAAATAGCCAGTGCAGACACAGAAGGGTAGCTGTGAGCTGGGGTGGCAAGGAAACTTTGGAAAGCTGTGTCCATAGCATCCTCCTTCCGTGGACCCCGAGGAGACCTCTGGGCCCATCTGGGCCTCTCCCCGCCCAGCTTCAGCCGTCATTGTTTCAGGCCTGTCGGGGGTCCCTGCCTCCCTAGCTTGTCTCTGTCCCACTCCCAAGGCCATTCATTCTTTCTGGCACACACATCCCCAGACACGCCCCCTCCCACCCAAGGCCCAAGCAAGTGCCTCACAACCCTGATCCCAGCCGCACCAGAGGACAGCATGGAATCTGGGAGTTAAACACCAAATGGCCAAGGGTGGTTTTCCACTGAGGCCTAGAGCTGAGGGGGCCATCAGCACCCATACTCTGAAGGCGGCTGGGGGCAGCTCCAGGGCAGTCGAGCAGGTGGGCTTTGGCATCACCCTGCCCAGGCTCAAATCCCAGCTCCACCTTGGAGCTGTGTGACCTGGGATATGTTTGTTAACTTCTCTGTGCCTTGCTTTTGACATTTGTAAAAGGTGGATCATGATGGCGCTTTGCTCCCAGGGCAGGTATGAAGATTACAGATGAAATCAATCCAACATAATTGGTGTAAACCGCTTGGCTTAAGGGGTGTCTGGGACATCCCACAGGGGCTCTGGTAACTGCGATTCCTGTTATGACCATGACAGGTGACAGCAGAACGCCCCACCCAGCTCTCATCAGTTGTATAGGCTGTGGGCTCCACTTGGCCATGTGTGTTGTGGGTAGGGGCACCCTGCTTTCTCCCGCCGTTGCAGTCCCATTCTCTTTCCTAAGGATTCTCTTTTCCTTTTTTTTTCTTTTTTTTGAGTCAGAGTCTCGCTCTGTTGCTTAGGCTGGAGTGCAGTGGCACGATCTTGGCTCACTGCAACCTCCACCTCCTGGGTTCAAGCGATTCTTCTGCTTCAGCCTCCCAAGTAGCTGGGACTACAGGCATGCGCCACCACACCCGGCTAATTTTTGTATTTTTAGTAGAGATGGGTTTTAGTAGAGACAGAGTTTCACCATGTTGGCCAGGATGGTCCCGAACTCCTGACCTCAAGTGCTCCACCCTCCTCAGCCTCCCTTCTCTTTTCCGTTTACAGCCCTTCTGAGACATCTCTTCTTTGGCATTTCACTCATTCCACGCGGCACCCTGGATGCCTGTTCACAGCTTGGTCCAGATTTCTAGAGCTGCTTTTAAAGGGTAGGTGCCACCCAGTGTTGCTCCCTGTAATTCCCAGGTCACCGTGCAGCCACAGTGAGCTTGTCCCCACTCTACAGACGATGATAATAATAGTAACAATGATGAGAGGAAACACTCATTAAATTAGCTGGGTGTGATGGTGGATGCCTGCAATCCCAGCCACTTGGGAGGCCGAGGCAGGAGAATTGCTTGAGCCCAGGAGGTGGAGGTTACAGTGAGCAGAGATCATGCCATTGCACTCGAAGCCTGGGTGACAGAGTGAGACTCAGTCTCACAACAAAAAGTTAAATTCTGCTCATTCTTTGCTTAAGGCCCCTCCCACCGTATATTTTGAAACACATGACAGGAGACAGTCCCAATCTGAGCCAGACTTTTGTTCTAGTGAAACAAACAGCCTGGCAACAACTGGACACAAATTTTAACATTTGAGTAAGATTGTAACAAAATTAAATATGAGGGTCTGTACTAAGCGGGTGTCCCTGAATTATCTCATTTCAAGATCTCCAGAGTCACAGAGCCAGCCTGTTTCCAGAGAGAGAGTAACTGAGGCACGGAGAGAGGATGAGGAAATGAAGCTGGGGGGCAGTGACTGGCTTGGTGTTCCCTACAAATGGGAGGTGGTGGCTGGAATAGGCCAGGCTGGCCTGACTCAGTGTCCAGCTCTAACTTCTGTCACTGGATTTAAACCGACATTCTGGAGTTTTAATTTTCCCCAAGCAGACACTTCCACACGTGCTGGACATATTTGGAGGTGGACAGAGATGAGGCAAAATTAAACTTTCTTCGAACTGAGTCCTGTTACTCCGGGTAGCGGATCCTGCAAAACTGCCTTCTTTGCCGAGAGACACTTCGGTGGTGAAAGACAAATGTTCTGCCGTCTAAATCAGATGCAGGAAGTCCCACGCTGTGAATTGTGCTGCTTAGAAATATTGCTAGTTATTGGGTTGCTTTTACCATTTGGTAAGGAATTTAAGTCCCCCATCAAATAAATGAATTGCTATTAGTTTACAAGAAGGGTCTTGGATTTCCACTTCTTTCTAAATAAAGCCTCAGGAAGACAAAAGGGACATGGGGGAAATTGCAAGTAAATTTTTTGGTGTGCTCACAAAATTCCAGGACGCATGCAAATGAGGGCAAAGATGGTCACACGGATAAGAGCTTAAACTCGCCGAGAGCCTGCCACTGCCAACACACTTTAAAAAATCAAATATATGAAAACAATAAACTTTATAACGTAGCTATGGTAAATGGAAAACATGGTCATTTGCCAACAGCAGTAATAAAAATAATGATTATGATTAGTCACATATTTTGAGCATTTACTCTGTGGCAGGCACAGCTGTAATGTTTTAAAACTGATGTTATCCAAATTAGCCGGGCACGGTGGCCCACATCTGTAGTCCCCACTACTCAGGAGGCTGAGGCAGGAGAATCGCGTGGAACCCAGGAGGCAGAGGTTGCAGTGAGCCAAGATCATGCCTCTGCACTCCAGCCTGGGCAACAGAGTGAGACCCTGTTTCAAAAAACAAAATAAAACAAAAATCTGATGTTATCCTTTGAAACTGGTACCATTGTTTCCATTTTACAGATAAAGAAAATGAGGTTAAATTCTTCTTCCAGTATGTTAACAATAGGGGTATCCAACGAAGACATGAAACTTGCTTCACCCGTTGTTTTTGAGATGGAGTCTTGCTCTGTCGCCCAGGTTGGAGTGCAGTGGCGTGATCTCGGCTCACTGCAAGCTCCGCCTCCTGGATTCACACCATTCTCCTGCCTCAGCCTCCCGAGTAGCTGGGACTGCAGGCGCCTGCCACCATGCCTGGGTATTTTTTGTATTTTTAGTAGAGACGGGGTTTCACCATGTTAGCCAGGATGGTCTCGATCTCCTGACCTCGTGATCCGCCTGCCTCGGCCTCCCAAAGTGCTGGGATTACAGGCATGAGCCATTGTGCCCAGCCTCACCCATTTTTAAAAAATGTACCTGAATTGCCATATCCTCCTCCTTTCTTCCCTTATTTCACCTATTTTCATCCTTAAAAGTTTAGAAACTTGACGCAGCAGCACCCTCCTTGCCTAGGCTGGGACCCAGTTCCCCACCCACCCTGTGGCTCCGAAGTGCCCACCACACCATGCCTGTTGTACTAGGAGGGCTGGGACAGGACCCACTCACCCGCCTTCCCAGTGTGGGGCACAGAGTGGGTTCTCAGCAGACACTTGCTGAACAAATGAATGAGGGAATCAGTGAATGAATGAGTAAAGCAAATGCAGAAGTAAATTCAGATTCAAAATCCACCAGACGTGTTTCGCTACGATTTCAGTGATCCCTGTCTTCGGTTCAGTAGCGATGTGTCTTTTCCAGGCCCTAAACTACTTTTCTAAAATGAGGATATTAGGAGGGGGTGGCAATGCTGGACCTCCCCCAGGGACTGTTGCAAGGATTAAACCAGTTAATATGCTAGTGTATCAGAACAGTGCCTACCCAGAGCAAACACTCAAAAATGTTAATAACAGTAATGATAATATTTATTATTTTATTTATTTATTTATTTTTATTTTATTTTTAAGATGGAGTCTCACTGTATCACCCAGGCTAGAGTGCTGTGGTGCGATCTTGGCTCATTGCAACCTCCACCTCCTGGGTTCAAGGGATTCTCCTGCCTCAGCCTCCCAAGTAGCTGGGATTACAGGTGTGCACTACCACGCCCAACTAATTTTTTTTTTTAAATTTTTAAATTTTTTTTTTGAGACAGAGTCTCACTGTTGTCACGTGGGCTGGAGTACAATGTCGTGATCTCAGCTCATTGCAACCTTCGCCTCCCGAGTTCCAGCAGTTCTCCTGCCTCAGCCTCCCGAGTACTGAGATTACAGGCACCTGCCACCATGCCTGGCTAATTTTTGTGTTTTTAGTAGAGATGGGGTTTCACCATGTTGGACAGGCTGGTCTCGAACTCCTGACCTCAGGTGATCTGGCTGCCTCGGCCGCCCAAAGTGCTGCAATTATAGGTGTGAGCCACTGCGCCTGGCCTATTATCAGTTGATATATGAGATATATATCTACCTATCATTACCATTTATGACAAGTGATAAGGTTTCCCATGTACTGTAGCACTGTGAGATTTTACTTTGAAATAAATGCATTTGATTTTAAAAAGTGAGTTGGAAATAAGTAAATGTCGGTGCGGGTGAGTCCTAGATAGGATCCCAGTCCCGAGGTGGTGTTCAACCCCTGGGTGTAGGATCTCAGGTGAAGGGTTACTCAATTTGGGGCAGCTTCCCTAAGCCATGTTTGTGCCATATGCACGGCTGGCAGCCTGGATGTCAGTGTGGGGAGGCCCCGGCCCTCGGAGGAGGCTGAGGCAGCCTTGTTTGGGACCCCAGGTGTGCCTCCAGCCATCTTCCCCACAGCCCCTTCTCTGAGCACGCAGCCTTCACCCCAGACCCGGGCTGGTATTTTTAGCACACAGGCACCCTGCACGGCCCTGTACACTCTGACCAAATTTAGAAATCTCAAGAGATCTTTGCTCTTCTACGCCTTCAGAAAGAGCAATGAATGAAAAGCTCCCAGTCTCCAGTTTAGCGAGAGCAAACCCTCCTGTTTTCAGGGCTCTCTCTGGTAGGGAACCCCAAGCTTTACTGCATAGTGAAAAAAAGCCAGGTGCAGAATCCTGTGTGTGTTTTGGGTCTACGTCGGCAAATGCAAAGCAACCCCTGCACCGTGTACGTGTGTCTGAGTCGGCACAGCCAGCAGCAGGGCGTGGAAGGAGCCCCCCGCAGGTGGGGGAGGAAGGAGCTGTGGAGGCGATTAACTCACCCTCATGAATATTACCATTTCCCCTGTTAAACAAGTGTGTATTACTTCCGAAATCTGACAACCCCAAGCACCAAAAGGTTTAAAAATATCTCCAGATTGTAAAGCCTCCGACAGAATGCTGAAACAGGATTGCACAGTTTTTGACCAGGAGCTTCTGAGGTTTTGGCGGACCCTCCATGTTTCTGACTGCCGGACAGTCACAGCCCTCTGTTCTCTAATGCCACCAGATGTTCCCTGGGACTCCTGTCCCCAGCTCTGGTCCACACAATGCTGCCCTCCACCTCCAGACCCAGGGGAGGGGAGTGGCCAGGGCTGGCCAAACCGAGCACTGTATGGCCCCTGGTTCAGGACATCTCTGGGACCCAGAGGCCAGAGACCTTCTGCTGGGATCCCCAAGGATCCCCTGGGACCCCCTGGGACTGTTGTCCACCTCTGTGCCACCAGGAGAGGAGAGCCTCGCTAAGACTGGAGTGACACGAGAGGGTGCAACCAAGAGCAGGCAGGGAGAACAGAGTGCAGGCGCTGCCTGAGCCCCTGCCCTGGGCTGTGTCGGGGGAGCTACTGTGGAACTTTCTGTCTCTGCAGGCTCAGCAGGCAGCGGTGTGTGCCACCTGGTTCTGACCAAAACGAACCCACAAACGCTGATGGCGAGATTATTTGCATATGTGTTGTTAAATATGGCCAATATTAAAATTAAATGATACAAATGTATAATTAAAGGAATTATATTAAAAACAGAGATAATGGCTCCTCAGGACACATCACTCCCTAATTAGCATACTGCACTTCACCATTCCCCAGGCTCTTGGGGTTGCCACCTCTGCTGCATTTGGGGGAAGGAAATGCTTTAGGTCCAGACGTGCATTCCTGTGCGTCCTCTGGATAGCAGGAAATCCACCAGCATGGAAATGGGCAAAGGCTACAAACAGGTGTCCCCCCAAAGCCGTTGCTTCCCAGCAGGCCTCTGAGAGAAGTCCTGTAACACAGGCAGGGGGGCACCTGCTCTGCAGGACCCCAAGCAACAGGAAGGAAATGGGAAGGAGAGGGGAAGGAGAGGGGAAGGAGAGGGGAAGGAGAGGGGAAGGAGAGGGGATGGAGAGGGGAAGGAGAGGGGAAGGAGAGGGGAAGGAGAGGGGAAGGAGAGGGGAAGGAGAGGGGAAGGAGAGGGGATGGAGAGGGGAAGGAGAGGGGAAGGAGAGGGGATGGAGAGGGGAAGGAGAGGGGAAGGAGAGGGGATGGAGAGGGGAAGGAGAGGGGATGGAGAGGTCTTCGACATCTTTACGGTGAGAATCACATTTTCTCTTCCCCGTTTCCCTGGTAGCTAAGAAGGGCATTCAATCAACATGTATTGATTGGCTTGAGGAAATCGGGGTCCTAGAAGTCTAGGGCTTACTGTCACCTAGCGGTGGGGCAGGAAGTGGGACACAGTTTTAATTTGACTCCGGAGCCCTGGACTGGCTTTGTATTTGGCACTTCTTGTGCAGTGCTCACGGACAACGCAGCTGAATGAAGTCCCCGCAGGTGGCTGGACAGAAATGCCCTGTAGCCTGCATCCCTCACGTTCAAGCCTTCTGCTTTGAGCACTCATTTCTAAGTGGCTTGCAGCCTTGCAAGGTGAGTTTTGGAAGTGCACGGCTACGGTACTTAAAAACACAGAGTCCCAAGTGGAGGCAGGTCTGCCCTTTCCAGTTAGTTTCCAATGCTGACTACAAAGAGGTTTCTTACTTAGGGGTGAGCCTGCCTTTCACACGTGGGCAGGCTCCACCAGCAGCCTCCTGTGCTTCAGTCTCTAACAGAAGTTAAAAAAACAAGGAAGGTTCAATGCGTTCACTTTGGGGGATCCCTCCTACTTATTAAGAAAACGATTTTCCATTTTTGGTAACAGTAGAGTTTTCTTTTGAATTATGTAAGTAAATTTGGGGAGCAAAGGCTACAGATAGTTATGCAAGGCATCCTGAGCTGATGGGCAGTTGTTGGATTTGACGGGAAACCAGGGTTCAGTTCAATTTCCCAGAGAACGCGAGGCCTGGTGCGGGCAGGGAGGGTCAAGGAAGGGAGGAGCCCAGGGTCCGGCCCTCAGCCCCGCTCAGGGAAGGCAACTGCCTCAGAAAATGCTGGCTTTCATATGTCAGGGACAAAAAGGACCCTTTTTTCTCCTCTTTTTTTAGTTACAAGGAAAGCTTCGAACCATTTATTTATTTATCTATTTTCTTTGAGACGTCTCACCTTTCGCCCAGGCTGGAGTGCAGAGGCACGATACCGGCTCACTGCAAGCTCCGCCTCCCGGGTTCATGCCATTCTCCTGCCTCAGCCTACCCAGTAGCTGGGACCCCAGGCGCCCGCCACCACATCCAGCTAATTTTTTGTATTTTTAGTAGAGACGGGGTTTCTCCATGTTAGCCAGGATGGTCTTGGTTTCCTGAGCTCGTGATCCGCCAGCCTCAGCCTCCCAAAGTGCTGGGATTACAGGCGTGAGTCACCGCGCCTGGCCTGAATCTTAAGTAATAAGAACAAAATCAGTCTTCAGAAAACTTTGAGGGGTTCCAACAGCATTTACCATGGAGCCTGGTGAAACAGGAGATTTGTTTTGCCTGGCTGCTGCTTTGTGGGAGGATGGAGCAGAGCAGGATGGGGCATGGCTCCAGACAGGTCGGGAACATTCTCAGAGCTGGGCCCCTGGATGACCCTCTCCTGGTCAATACAAATACAAAGCCCCACCCTGGCAAGAGGTCAATACAAATACAGAGCCCCACCCTGACACATGATTTCAGTTTGTCTTCTGTCATGTTCTGGCGACTTCTCAATAGTGCTGTGGTCCTTGGGGCATGTGCACCAGGAGTGGGGGGCTTTCGCTGCCCTCTGAGGAAATGCTTTCTCTCTCCAGTGTTGATTCATTCTCATTTAATTAAACTTCAATTTTTAAAAATGAGAATTGTCCAACCCAAGTGTCCCTCAATAGATAAACAGATAAACAAAATGTGATCCCCCCTCATGCAAAGGAAAATTATTCACCCTTAAAAGGGTAAAAAAATTCTGACACAGGCTATAGCATGGATGAACCTCAGTGAAATAACCCAGGCACATAGAGTAGTGAAATTCATAAGGGATGGGAAGGAGAATGGAGGTCTCCAGGGGCTGGGTGGAGGGGGATAGGGAGTTAATGTTTAATGGGGACAGAGTTTTAGTTTGGCAAGATGAAAAGAGTTCTGGAGATTGGGAGTACAACAAGGGGAATGTGCCTAACACCCCTGAACTGTACTTATCATGGCTAAGATGGCCAATTTTATGTGTATCTTCCTTCCACTTACAAAAAGGATACTGTCAAGAGCAGTGGAAGCCTGTTTGCCAGCTTGCTGGGTCCTATCAAAAGGCCCCGCTGACTTCAGTCCTGTCCAGTTTGCTTACTGGGGCCTGCTCTGTGCTCTGATGTTCATCGTGGCTTGGAGTTGTTTCTCCCAACAGAGTACAGAGAAGCTGAAAGTCCACTGTTAGCGGGTTGTTGGAGGAGAGCACTTACCAGGGGCCCACCTCTGCTGCCTGCTGTGCCAGGCTGTATGAAGCACTGTAATCCCATTCTCACCATAGCCACAGAGGACAGCACATGGTCACCCCTCAGGAACCCACAGAGACAGCCCGAGGCTCTGATGGGCCATAAAAAGTAATCCAAAAAGGAAAGGTAAGGAAAAAGAGAAAATAATACAACTACATAAATAATAACATTACATGTAAGTGGCCCAAATATACCAATGGAGACACAAAGATGGTTGGACTGGATGAAAAAGAAACTATATAAATAATAAACACCCATTTAAAATATAAAGACATAAGTCATTTAAATAAAACAGAAATAAGTAAATATAAATATAGAGAGAGTAAAGAGAAAATAAATAGAATAAATAGAAAATGTAAAACATGCCCTCAATCTGATAAAGAGTACCTACAAGGGTACTCGAGATGATTTTGATTTTCGTCAATTTACTGAGACTTGTTTTGTGGCCTGTCACATGGTCTGTCCTGGAGAATGCTCCATGTGCTGGTGAAGAGAACGTCTATTCTGCAGTTGGTGTAACTATCTGTTAAGTATCTACCTACCTGTAACTATCTGTTAAGTCCATTCTTCTGGGGTATAGTTTAAGTCCATTGTTTCTTTGCTGACTGTCTTGATGACATGTCTAGTGCTGTCAGTGGAGTACAGTGAAGTTTGCCACTACTATTGTGTTGCCATCAATCTCATTTCTGAAGTCTAGTAGTAATTGTTTTATGAATTTGGGAGCTCCAGTGTTAGGTGCATATATATTTAGAATTGTGATATTTTCCTGTTGGACTCATCCTTTTACCATTATATAATGTCCCTCTTTGTGTTTTTTTCCCCCACTGTTGTTGCTTTAAAGTCTGTTTTGTCTGATATAAGAATAGCTACTCCTGCTTACTTTTGGTTTCCACTTGCATGGATTATCTTTTTCCACCCCTCTACCTTAAGTCCTGTGTGTTAGGTGAGTCTCCTGAAGACAGCTGATACTTGTTTGGTAGATTTTTAGCCATTCTGCCATTCTGTATCTTTTAAGTGGAACATTTAGGCCATTTACATTCAAGAAGAGCCTGTGTAGCCAAAGCAATACTAAGCAAAAAGAACAACTCTGCTGGCACACATTACATAGTCCTCAAACTATACTACAAGGCCATCCTTATCAAAACAGCATGATTCTGGTATAAAAACAGGTATGTAGACCAATGTAATATAATAGAGAATCCAGAAATACAGCCAAATACTTAAAGCCAACTGATCTTTGACAAAGCAAACAAAAACATAAAGTGGGGAAAGACACCCTATTCAACAAATGGTGCTGGGATAATTGACAAGCCACATGGAGAAGAGTGAAACTGGACCCTCATCTCTCACCCTATACAAAATCAACTCTAGATGGATCAAAGACTTAAATCTAGGACCTGAAGCCGTAACAGTTCTAGAAGATAATATTGGAAAAACTCTTCTAGACATTGGGTTGGGCAAAGAGTTCATAACCAAGAACCCAAAAGCAAATGCAACAAAAACAAACATAAATAGATGGGACTTAATTAAACTAAGAAGTTTCTGCACAGAAAAATAAATAATCAGAGTAAACAGGCAACCCACAGAGTGGGACAGAATATTTGTAAACTATGCATGTGACAAAGGACTAATATCCAGAATCTACAAGGAACTCAAACAAACCAGCAAGAAGAAAACAAATGATCCCATCAAAAAGTGGGTAAGGAACATCAATAGACAATTCTCAAAAAAAAAAAAAAAAAAAAAAAAAAAAAAAAAAAAAAAAAAAAATACAAATGACCAACAAACAGATGACAAAATGCTCAATGTCACTAATTATCAGAGAAATACAAATTAAAACCTCATGAGATACCACCTTACTCCTGCAAGAATGGCCATAATTAAAAAATAAAAAAAATAGGTGTTGGTGTAGATGTGATAAAAAGGGAACACTTTTACTGCTGGTGGGAATGTAAACTAGTATAACCAGTATGGAGAATCCTTAAAGAACTAAAAGTAGAACTACCATTTGATCCAGCCGTTCCATTACTAGGTATCTACCCAGAGGAAAAGAACTCATTATATGAAAAAAGACACTTGCACAGCATGTGCATGTTTATAGCAGCACAATTTGCAACTGCAAAAATATAGAACTGGCCTAAATGCCCATCAACCAATGGGTGAATAAAGAAAATGTGGTGTATGTGTGTGTGTGTATATATATATATATATATATACACACACACACACCATGGAATACTACTCAGCCATTAAAAGGAATGAAATAATGGCACTCACAGCAACATGGAGGGAGTTGGAGACCGTTATTCTAAGTGAAGTAACTCAGGAATGGAAAACCAAATATCGTATGTTCTCACTTATAAGTGGGAGCTAAGCTATGAGGACACAAAGGCATAAGAATGATACAGTGGTCTTTGGGGACTCGACCGGGGGAAGGGTGGAAGAGGGGTAAGGGATAAAGGACTCCATATTGGGTACAGTGTACACCACTTAGGTGATGGGTGCACCAGAATCTCAGAAATCACCACCAAAGAACTGATCCATGAAACCAGAAATCACCTGTTCCCCAAAAACTACTGAAATAAAATGTAAAAAAGAGTACCTACAAAAACAGCTAGCATCATACTTAATGACAAAAAACTCAATGATCTTCCTCTAAACTGGAAACAAGGCAAAGACGTCTGCTCGCAGCACTCCTATTCAACATCGTATCCGAGGTCCTAGTAAGTGCCATGTGGCAAGAAATTAAAACAGACACATACAGTTTGGAAACGGGAAAATAAAATAGTCTCCATTTGCAGGTGGCATGATTATCTATATAGAAAACCCCAAGGAATCTACAAATAAACACTTTCAACTCACACGTGAGTTTAGCCAGGCTGCAGGTTACAAGGTCAATGAACAAAAATTAACTGTATTTCTTCATACTAGTGCCAAAAAATTAGAAATTGAAATTGCAAAAACAGTACAATTTATAATAGCACTCTCCCCGAAGGAAAATCCATGAGAAACTTTGATACAGATTCAACATCTGTGCAAGATGTCTACGATAGATACAAAATAACGATGAAAGAAATCAAAGAAGGCCTAAGTGATTGGAGGGATACACTCCTGTGTGCACGGATCGGGAGACTCAGTACTGTCAAAGCGTAAAACTCTTCCCAAATTGATCTATAAATTCATTCCCCCAAAGATCTCAGCAACATTTTCTTTTTGCATAAATTGACAGGTGGATTTGAAAATTTAGACAGAAAGGCAAAGGATTCAGAATCACCAAAAACAACTTTAGAAAAGAAGAACAATGCTGGAGGACTTGCATTGTCTGAGTTTGAGGCTGACTATACGCTGTCATCATCAAGACAGCCTGGTTCCGATGAAGGGCTAGCTTCGGAAAGAATGGAGCTAAAACACCCTCACATGTGGCCAATCCTTTTTTTTTTTTTTTTTTGAGATGAAGTCTCACTGTAGCCCAAGCTGGAGTGCAATGGCATGATCTTGGCTCACGACAACCTCTGCCTCCAGGGCTCAAGACATTCTCGTGCCTCAGTCTCTCGAGTAGCAGGGACTACAGGTGTGCGCCATCACACCCAGCTAATTTTTTGTATTTTAGTAGAGACGGGATTTCACCAAGTTGCCCAGGGTGGTCTCAAACTCCTGAGCTCAGGCAATCTGCCTGCCTCGGCCTCCCAAAGTGCTGGGATTACAGGCGTGAGCCACCATGCCTGTCAATACATTTTAACACAGCTGCAAAGAGAAGTCAAGGGACAAGGGATAGTTTTTAAAATAAATGGTGCTAAAACAATACATCAGCCATGTGTGGAAAAGCGAACATTGATTCACACTTTGGGTCATAAGTGATATTTGGCTCAAAATGGATCACAGACTTAAATGTAAAACATAACATTATGAAACTTCTAGAAGTAAACCTAGGAAAAGACCTTCGTGACCTTGAGTTATGCAAAAGATTTCTTAGATATGACACCAAAAGAATGATTCATCAAAGAAAAACAGATAAATTAGACTTCATCAAAACTGAAAAGAATATTTGCTGTTTGAAAGACACTGTTAAGTGAATGAAAAGACACAGACTGGGAGAAAGTATTTACAAAACGTATGTCTGATAAGGAACTTGTGTCCAGAATACATAAATAACTCTCAACCCAGAGTATAAAGCGTCAAAAGCTATGAACAGGCACCTCACCAGAAACCATCTGCAAATAAGCATGTGAAAAGATTTTCCAAATCTTTGGCTATTAGTGAAATGCAAATTAAAACTGCAGTGAGATGTCACTATATGCGTAGTAGAAAGGTTAAAATTAAAAACAAAAACGAGGCCGGGCGCTGTGGTTCACGCCTGTAATCCCAGCACTTTGGGAGGCTCAGGCAGGCGGATCACGAGGACAGGAGATCGAGACCATCCTGGCTAACATAGTGAAACCCCGTCTCTACTGAAAATACAACAACAACAAAAATTAGCCAGGCATGGTGGCGGGCACCTGGGGTCCCAGCTGCTCCGGTGGCTGAGGCAGGAGAATGGCGTGAACCCTGGAGGTGGAACTTGCAGGGAGCTGAGATTGCGGCCCCTGCACTCCAGCCTGGGAGACAGAGTGAGACTCCATGTCAAATATAATAATAATAATAATATAACATAATAATAATAATTATATTATAATAATAAATATAATAATTATTATATATTATTATAATTATAATAATATATTAATATTATAAATTGATATTATATATAATATATGATTATTTATATTATATAATAATATTATAATTAATATATTATATAAATATTAACATTATAATATAATATAATTATATAATAATAAATAAAATAAAAATGAACAAAAGCGTGACTGGTGTGGTGGGCTCCACGCCTGTAATCCCAGCACTTTGGGAGGCCAAGGTGGGTGGATTACTTGAGATCAGGAGTTCCAGACCAGCCTGGCCAAAATGGTGAAACCCTGTCTCTACTGAAAATACAAAAATTGACTGGGCATGGTGGCACACACTCCCAGCTACTTGGGAGGCTGAAGCAGGAGAATTGCTTGAGCCCGGGAGGCAGAGGTTGCAGCCAGCAGAGATCATGCCACTACACTCCAGCCTGGGTGACAGAATGAGACTCTGTCAAAAAAAAAAAAAAAAAAAGCCTGACAGTGCCAAGTGGTGGCCAATATTTCTAATGGTGCAATGGGCATGCTGGGACCTTGCTGGTGGGAGTGCAGAGTGGTGCATTCACGTCCGAAGACGGTTTGGCAGTTTCTTATAAACATACATCTACCTCGTGACTTAGAAATCTCACCCTAGGTATTTGCCCAAGGGAAAGAAAAATACCTGTTTACACAAAACCTGTATGCAAATGTTTATAATGGCTTAATTCATAAACCTCTCAAATTGGAAAGAAAGCCAACGTCCTTGAACTCGTGAATGATGAAGCAATTGTGGTGCGATCAGACAATGGAATATCGTTCAACAATCAAAAGAAAGGAACAGTGAGCCACGAAACAGCAGAAAGAATCTCGAAGTCTTTGTTGAATGAAAGAAGCCACATTCAAATATATAGTGTAGAATTCCAGCTATGTGACATTCTGGAAAAGACAAAACTATCTGAGACAATTGAAACAAAATCTGGTGCTGGGTGCTGGGAGTAGGGGTAGTGCTTGACTACAAAGGAGTATAATAGAACCAAACTGGGGTCTGTTTGCCATCGTCAAACTGGGTATTTACACCAAGGTTTCCAGTGATAGGAAGAAAGGTTTTTATTGTAGGGTGTCGAGTATGAAGAACTAGGCAGCTGAATATTTTAAGTCTGACCTCCCCAATGACTTGCAAGTTAGGATTTTTAAAGGTGGGGGTAAGTTATTGGAAAGTAACAGTTACAGGCAACATTATAAATTAATACATGAAGGTTCTATGTTGGTTTAGACTTAAAAAGGGCGGGATGTCTTCAAGTGCGGGCTTACAGGTTGTAGATCGATTCAAAGATTTTCTGATTTGCAATTGGTTAAGGAAGAGCAGCTTTGTTTAACAATCTGGGGTCAGTAGAAAAATGTTCACTGACTAGGGGGAGTGACTTTCTTAAGCCCCTCAAGAAAAAACTTAGGACTAAAGTTTAGCTTTTACTTTTCTTAAATTTGAGGTTTATGTGTCTGGATCTGTCTGATGGGAGATCTTAGAGGGGTTTTGAGTTTTTGAACGACAACTCGGTAACATACATTAAGGTGTTGTCTCAGTTTTACAGGGAAGGTAAACATTTTGGGGACTTTTAACTCTTTTCGCTGTCATCTTAGGTTATTATTTTGTTTTAGTAAGTTCTTTACTTTTGGGGCTAGATGTCTGGATTTCTTTTTGAAGGAACTCAGGGCTTTTTATGTGTGGGGTCCACAGGCCCCTAAAAAAGGGGTCCTTGTTCTAATTTTGGGAGCTAACAGTGGGATGCCTAGGGAGATGGAGGTGCCCTGTGTCTTGACTGAAGCCGTGATTACAAGACTATTCATTTGTCAAAACTCATAGATCTTAAAAGTGGGAATTTTACTGTATGTAAGTTATACCCCAAAAAAGTTTTTTAATTTAAAGACCTAAAAATATGTAAAACAATGCATTGTTAGAAAATTGTACTAAGAATTCCGCTTTGCACTTCACTGAGCTCAAAAACTATGTAAGGAAACTCACTTCCATTTGCCCAAGTGGAGGCCTCACCTTCTCATGACTGATTTCTGATTCTTTGTGGAATTAAAAATATATATATCTATCATGAATTATCTACCTGTCTGCATCCATCCATCCAAACATCTGAAGTCATCCCACTTGTTGCAATACATGGTAAGGATAATTTTTAAAAAGCACCAGCCGCGCTTATTTGGAAATGGGTCCGTATCACCAAGGGTGGAATATCATCCAGATATAAGACCAAACAAGCTCCAGACAAACTCGCAGAGTCAGACAGACGAATTCCACAGTTGATGAATCCTACCCACACTGCACGTGACCGCATCTGCCTCCAGGTGGAAGAGGAAACTCTGTGTAGTCAGACCCCGAGTCTTCTTGCTGCCTCCCTCCCGTCCCCCGGGCCTTCCCTGGCCACTGCAAAACTGGGGTTTTGTTGGCTCCCCTCCCATGTCACCTGGGCATGCAATCGTGCTGGTCACTCCGTGGAGGAGGCCTGGCAAATTCCGCAGCACGAGTCATGTGCCACTTCCAGAGGCTCTGGAACAAAGACCGGGTGACAGGCCAGCAGAGAGATGCTGCATTGCTCTTTTGGGTTGAACCACCCAGAATAAAGTGCTAAGGGCCTGGCTACTGAGAGAATCTCCGGTTTTTCAAACATCTGTGAAAGCAGGAAAGAAACGCAGACTGGAGAGCAGGTGGCCTCTGGGGCCAGTGCTCCTGTGCCACTCCTGAGATCCTGTTTCTGGGGGTCTACGGGTAGGGGAGGGAGTGTTCCTGAATCTGTACTTTTTACAAGCTCCCTAGATGATACCTAGGCCCAAAGAGATTTATGAGCCATTGTTGTGGTTGAGGGCCTTGAATGTCAGGTGGGGGAGCTGGGTTTGCACTTCCAGATGGTGGGATCAGAGGAAGGCCAGGGGTGTCACATGTCAAGACTTGAGCAGGGCCACGCGGCAGGAGGAAGGAGCATGTGGGCCCAGGCAGATGGAGCCACTGGTGACCCAGCGAGAAGCACACCTCCAAGTGAGGGGATCCAGGGACTCTGTCCAGGCTGCCTGTAGTGGGAAGCACCCCACAGGGACTGGCTGCCACCCATAGGCGCATGGAGGTGGATCCCCACGTGTTCCAGTCAAAAACCAGGCTCTCCCTCCGTCCACAGCTGCCCGACAGCAGCTGCAGCAACTGCATTCTGTCCTGGAAGGCATCTCACCACCCCCACACCATGTGCCTCTCAGCAAAAGCACCGCTACACCCTACTATCCTTCTCACCCTTTCCTTAAAAATTACTTGCATTTTGGCCGGGCGCGGTGGCTCACGCCTATAATCCCAACACTTTGGGAGGCCGAGGCAGGCAGATCACAAGGTCAGGAGATCGAGACCATCCTGGCTAACATGTTGAAACCCCATCTCTACTAAAAATAGAAAAAATTAGTCAGACGTGGTGGCACGCACCTGTAGTCCCAGCCACTTGAGAGGCTGAGGCAGGAGAATGGCTTGAACCCGGGAGGCGGAGCTTGCAATGAGCCGAGATTGCGCCTTTGCACTCCAGCCTGGGTGACAGAGCGAGACTTCGTCTCAAAAAAAAAAAAAAATTACTTGCATTTTAATTCCAGTGTCTCTGAGGCAATCGGATGTTAGTAATCAACTGTAACATGGGGCTATATAGGATATTGTGTATCAACATTCTTGGGATCACATTCTAAAATTGCAGGCACCCAACGTTAAAACAGAGTGAGGTCAGCAATCATGGCCATGTTTCGGGGAGGCTGCTGAGCTCGAAGTCACATGGGGCTGATCCTGAGGCCTCCAGTGTTTGTCCTGGGAGTGAGTGTGCCAGGGAGCTGGTGGCTCAATTGGATACATCCGTTGATGAAACTCTGACTCCTTCCGCCTTCTCGGAAGAAGACTTTCAAATATCAGCTTTTTCTCAGCGGTTGCAAGCAGGAGGCTGCAGACTACTTACTGACGCTCTGCTGCGGAGACAGAACAGGCATATTTGCATCCATTCTAAATCAATTTTTGAACTCCAGGGCAGCTGGATCTAACTGCTTCTATATGATCGGTAAATCTGGGCATGCCTGTGTAACAGGCGTTTTGTTTTCTGCTTAAGAAAAATTATTTAACTGACACGATTTTTTTTTATCTAATAGAAAAATCCTTGGATCCCTCTTAAAATTTTGTCGTATTCGCAGATAATTTTAGCACCGCAAGCATGTTACTCTCCCCATTGGGAGGTAAGCGGTTCTCACGCTGTGAAAACACCGGATGGGCTTCTTTCCATACGCAAGTATGTGTTGAAGTTGTCACACAGCCATTAGGTGAAGGGGCTACCCTGGAAAAGCAAGAGAAAACACACCTTTTTCTATGGAATCTAGTAACCCATGGGGGCTGATTTAAAGTAACTCATTGTTGCCAGGCATGGTGTCTCACACCTGTAATCCCAGCACTTTGGGATGCTGAGGTGGGCCAACTGCTTGAGCCCAGGAGTTTGAGACCAGCTTGAGTAACGTGGCGAGACCCCTTCTCTACAAAAATTACAAAAATTAACCAGGTGTGGCGGCGTGCACCTGTAGTCCCAGCTACTCAGGAGGCTGAGGTGGGAGGATTGCTTGAGCCCAGGAGGCAGAGGTTGCAGTGAGCCAAGATTGCACCACTGTACTCCAACCTGGGTAACAAAGCAAGACCATCTCAAAAAAAAAGTAATTCATTGTCTAGTATGTTATTTTCTGCCATTTTACTGCTTCCGATAGTTCAGGCCTTAGGTTATGAGTATAGCAATGACCAGAATGAGTCTTTTAGTCAGGAACCGTTGGACTCATGTACACACGGTCATACTTTATTAAAGGGAACTATAGAAGCGTGTGTTTAGGCTCACAGTTGCTCCTGAGAGGAGCTATTCACAGCCTTTCTCTATGAACTCTGCAGCCAGCTTTCATCCACTGTGGTGCAATTGAGTGTTTGTTTGAAACAGGGTCTTGCTGTGTCACTCAGACTGGAGTGCAGTGGTGCAAGCAGCCTCAGGCACTGCAGCCTCAACCTCCCAGGATCAAGTGATCCTCCCATCTCAGCCTCCTGAGTAGCTAGGACTGTAGGTGCATACCACCGCACCCGGCTAATTTGTGTGTGTGTGTGTGTGTGTGTATATATATATATATATATATATA
>NW_016814761.1:5249777-5272420 GCF_001698545.2 Rhinopithecus bieti | reverse complement strand
TTTTGTAAAGACATGGTTTCACCATATTGCCCAGACTGGTCTTGAACTCCTGGGTTCAAGCAACCCTTCCCACCTAGGTCCTCCAAAGTGCAGGGATTACAGGCATGAGCCACCTGGCCCAGCCTAACTAAGTTTGTTGATGGTACTTTTTGTCCTGACAAAGCGCAGTGAGCATCCCATATAGTACTCTATCTGCTATGCACAGAAAAACGAACAGACGCATCTTCAAATGCATACCTCAAAAGATAATGACTTAAAGGAACCAGGTTCATAATCACACCCATGCCTTGGAAATGATTCAAAAGTTACTAAAAATAGCATAAACCAGGCTGCCACTTAAAATCTGTGTTTATGTGATACTCTCAATTAAAAATAAACTGCAGTGAAAGCATGAGGAGATGCGGAAAGCTGATTTGATAAGCCAAATGTCCCAAGGCTTGAATGGAACATATTTAAGCAGGAGTAACAGTGCCCATTAGTGACTATTATAATAGTCATACAGAATGCATATACAGGGACTATTCAATGGCTATCAGAAAAAAGTAAACATTTATACTGGAAATAATATCTGGAAAATATTGTGCCATTTTCAAAAGATAGGCTGTCCAACTTTATCATATAAAATGACTTCAGTTTCATCACACCTATCCAGCCTTTTCAGGGACTGATCTCAAACAATAGAGGCTGTTAACATGCATCAGCCAGGTCTTAGTTTTGTTTAAAAGCCATCCTTTATATAGTAAAACTGTTGTCAAACAATGTTGTAATTTAAACACCCACTCCCTGCAAAACAGAGACGTTAAACTGTGCAAGAGGTGTACATTTTGAAATTATTTCCTGCTGGATCTCAAAACTATTTTAAGCAAAAGCATGTCACTCAACAAGCATTCACGAACTCAGATCCAACTAGTGTCCTCACTCCCAGGTTTTGCAAAGGTCCCTTCTCTTCCTTGGTGAGGAAAAAATTTTCTTTCTGTATCATAGAATTAATAAAATTACCAAGACTTTGCTATAACTTTGCGTGCTTTTAGTCTCCAATAGTGAATCTGTCTCAATATTGGAAAAGACAGAAGCGACTGCCCTCTTGCGGGCACTATTGTCACTGCTTCTATTTTGGAATCAAAGGCACTAACTGCACTTGAGGACCAGGTGTTTCACCTTCTTGCTAGATGTGGGTGAGAGTCACACATGTAATTGAGTAAGTACTGATCATCTCATCTGAATTGTTTTACATCTCAACAGGTGTTACACACACGAAACACTGCAGCTATTTATAAAACTGTGTTTATAGGAGCTTTGATATTGAGACGGAGTCTCACTCTGTTTCCCAGGCTGGAAGGCAGTGGCACAATCTCGGCTCACTGCAACCTCCGCCTCCTGGGTTCAAGTGATTCTCCTGCCTCTGCCGCTCCCCAAGTAGCTGGGATTACAGGTGCCTGCCATCACACCTGGCTAATTTTTGTATTTTTAATAGAGGTGGGATTTTTACCATGTTGGCCAAGCTGATCTCAAACTCCTGACCTCAAGTCATCCACCTGCCTCGGCCTCCCAAAGTGCTGGGATTACAGGATTGAGCCACTTCACCCGGCCTAGGAGTTTTATTTATTTATTTAAAACAGTGTTTAGATACTAACTTGGCTTGCATTTTCAAACATGTTTATGTTATCTGTTTTTGAAATTAAAATACATTTGGTCATAGTAAAATACACGATATAGTTTGGATATTTGTCCCTGGTCAAAGCTCACGTTGAATTCTAATCCCCAATGTTGGAGGCAGGGCCTGGTGGGAGGGGACTGGATCATGGGGGCGATTTCTTAGGAATGATTTAGCACCATCACCTTGTTGCTGTCCTCATGACAGCGGCAGTTCTCACGGGATCTGGTCGCTTAGAAGAGTGCGGCACCTCCCCACTCTCACTCCTGCTTTCACCATGTGGCGTCCCTATTCCCCCTTTGCCATCCGCCTTGATTGTAAGTTTCCTGAGGCCTCCCCAGAAGCTGGGCAGACGCCAATATCATGCTTCCTGTACAGCCTGCGGAACTGTGCGTCAATTAAAACACTTTTCTTTATAAATGACCCAGTTTCAGGTATATCTTTATAGCCATGTGAGAAAGGACTAATACAACATAAAATTGACCATTTTAACTATTTTTAAATGTATGGTTTAGTGGAATAATTAGGTAGATTCACACTGTTGTGGGGCCATCACCACGACTGATCTCCAGAACTCCCTCTTCATCCCAAATAAACTCTGTGTCCATTAAACACTAACTCTCCATTCTCCCCTCACCCCTCAGTGCTTGGCAAACATCACTTTACCATCTGTCTCCATGAATCTGACTACTCTAGATACCTCCTATAAGTGAGATCATATAATACTAGTCCTTTTGTGACTAGCTGATCTCACTCAGCATAACGTCCTCACGGTTCCCCATGTTGCAGCATGTGTGAGGGTCTCCTTCCTGTTTGAGGCTGCATAATATTCCACCGCATGTATATACCACATTTTGTTTATCCACTCACCTGTCCATGGAACTTGGGTGGCTTCCATCTTTGACTATTTTTGAATAATGCTGCTATGAACATGGGTGTGCAAATACCTCTTTGAGACCCTGCTTTTAGTTCTTCTGGGTACACGGTATATCTGGCAGTGGGACTGGTGGGTCAGATACTAATTCTATTTTCATTTTTTTTTGAGAAAATGCCATACTGCTTTCCACAGTGGCTGCACCATTTCACATCCCCACCAACAGTGCAAAAAGGTTCCAATTTCTCCACATTCTCTCCAGACAAAGAAGACGTTTATAAGGACCAATACTGACATATAACAAATACAGCAATTTTAAGTCATTTCATTTTATTGAATTACGTAAAACATCTTTAAATAACAGTAAAAAAAATTAAGAAACCATTGCAAAAATTCAATCACAATGATGGCATACTACAGCCCACAGAATTTAAATCTCATGTGAGTTGAATTGAATTAATTTTCTGGTACAAAGAGAATATATTGCTCTTCCTGCTGGGAAATTATTTCCACATATTCACATTGTGTAACAGTGCTTCTGAACTTGTGATATTTTCAATAAAAGGTCCATATCTTAAGAACTTGAATTTAGGACCTATCAATGATCTTGAAATACAGGGGCGGAGAGAGGTTCACAGCAAAAGAAACTGCTGGACTAAGAACGAAGAAAAATCTGGCTCCGTATAAAGATAGAAATGAATTTCAAGTGTTAAAGAGGCACCTCTCACGCTGCTTGAGGGTGGAAAAGTCTTGTCAGTTGGCAAGAGAGAAATCCTCACTAATCACTGGGCATTATGAAAAAGTACAGATTCCTTACAGGTACACATTTGCATTATCTGATTTTATGTTTCTTCTCACTCTGCCAATTATTTTAAAAATATAAAAAGAGTAGTGTTAGCAGAAAAAAGGGTTATGGAGTGAAATACTAATAAGCTAGAATGGAATGTAACCACGGCAATTTCATACCTGCCAAGGAACATAATTAAAAGAGAATACAAAATCTAAAGGTGAACCTTGCTCCTATAATACCAAAGTAAAATAGATTTATTCTTTGTTTTCTAGTCTAGTTTTCGTTTCCTACTTAGTTTTCCTTTTATAAGATTAAAACATTTTTTGTTGAATTTAGAAACTAATTAAAAGCATTATGGTAGCTTTAAATTTTGTAGAAAATTCATTTGTATAAAATATAAAATTTGTCTTTAACGTTTAAAACTATACTATTAGAAATATCATGGGTGTATATAATGCAACATAAAAATTTCCAGCTTTGACTGTGGAAGCACTAGCTGGTCTAGACTATTCTGAAATATCCAAAAATCACTACTCATTCATTGTGGGCCACCTTGCCAATATCAAGTGAATGAATTCATAGGTTTGAGGTGTTACCCTCTCATTCAAGGTTTAAAACTTTTATAAAATACCTGCAATGTTTCTTTGAAATATCCAGCTAAAAACAGGAGAACAATTCTAGACACTACTTCAAACTTGTGTCATCCATTGTCATGAACTTAATTGTTTCAAAGAAAATGCTAAAAATTTCTAACTTGCTTTAGGGATTAGAGACAGCACATGCAACCTGACTCTCACCTATCCATCATGTGGAGGAGCACTTCACGCCTTAAATGCTAAAAACTTCTAACTTGCTTTAGGAATTATGGGCAGTGAACATGCAACCTGAATCCCTCTCACTTATCCATCATGTTGAGGAGCATTTCACAGGTCACGCCTTCATCCACATCCTCTTTGACTCTGGCTGTGGGTATTTCACAGGTCACGCCTTCATCCACATCCTCTTTGACTCTGGCTGTGGTTTCTCCGCAGGCGCCAGGAAGCATCTCTCCTGGGAACTGTTCTCGCTTCGGGATGGAAGCCTCCTCAGCAGCAGCTTCTTGAAAAAAAGTCCAGGATGAGCACATTTATCAGAAAGTCAAGGAACTGGAATTTATAAACTGTGCAAATATATTTCGGAAACTATCACTTAAATTGGACACAGCAGCGAGCATGTTAGAAAACAATCGCATGGGTAAGATGGTGACTATTCCGATCTCAACTACTGCCTTAAGTCACGGCTTCTCAGACTCAGCACTACAGACGTGTGGCGTCACAGAGCTGTCTGCTGGGGGCAAGGCGCTGTTCTGGGCACCGCAGGATGTTAGCAGTGATCCTGGCTTCTACCACTAGATGCCAGTATCACCCTCCTCTCCAGCTGCAAAAACCATAAAAATGTCTCCAGACATTGCCAGTGTCCCCTAAAGGTGACAAGGGGGGGTCACAGTCACTCCCAGCTGGCATCAGCTGCTGTAGGTGAACGTGAATCTTACAGCTTTGTATCGAGGCGGATCTTAGAGATTTATATCGTGGCTGAGCTGCTCACCTAAGTCTTGTCTCAGTACCCGTGGCATGACGCTGCCTGCACGAAGAAAGCCAGCTGCCTGCAGGAGATTTGTCCCTCTGGCCAACCAACATATCCTGAGTACTGATTCTGGGTTGCGCGTCCTGCTAGGGATGCTGGAGCCAACGCCAGGTGTGTATCCACAACCTGCTTCCCCTCCAGCAGCTCAGGAGCCAGTCTGCACAACTTAGTGGCTTTGAAACAGTCCACTGTGAACCAACCCATATCCAACCCTCTACTGTCCCCAACCTTCTCAGTACCAGGGACCAGCTTTGACCCATATTCAACCCTCTACTGTCCCCAACCTTCTCAGTACCAGGGACCCATATTCAACCCTCTACTGTCCCCAACCTTCTCAGTACCAGGGACCAGTTTTGTGGAAGACAATTTTTCCATGGACTGGTTAGGGGGGCGGGGTTGGTCTGGGGATGGTTCAAGCGCACTACATTTATTATGTACTTTATTTTTATTATTACATTGTGATATATAATGAAATAATTATACAACTCACCATAATGTAGAATCAGTGGGAGCCCTGAGCTTGTTTTCCTGCAACCAGACAGTCCCTTTTGGGGGGGATGGAGACAGTGAGAGATCGTCGGGCATTAGGTTATCCTAAGGAGTGTGCAGCCTAAATCCCTTGCACATGTAGTTCACAACAGGGTTCGCACTCTGATGAGAACCTAACGCTGCTGCTGATCTGACAGGAGGCGGAGCTGGGGAGGCGATGTGTGCGATGGGGAGCGGCTGTAAATACAGACGAAGCTTCGCTCCCTCACCCCCTGCTTACCTCCTGCTGTGAGGCCCAGTTCCCAATAGCCCACAGGTCCATGGACTGGGGGCTGGGGAGCCCTGCTCTCTACTCATTTTCCAAATTACTTCCCCAAACATCCACAGAGCGCCACACTGAAGAACGTGATTGCCTCATGTTAGTTCTAAGCGTCTGAGGACATTTTTGTCCATACTTCCTTGAAGTACTTTTTTTTGGGGTAGATGGAGGGGGACAAGAAGACCCAGTTCTTAGATATGAAAAGAAACACTGAGATCCACAAAACTGGTGCCATCAGGCCAGGCACGGTGGCTCATGCCTGTAATCCCAGCACTTTGGGAGGCTAAGGTGGGCAGATTACTTGAGGTCAGGAGTTTGAGACACAGTGAAACCCTGTCTCTACTAAAAATAACAGAACAATTAGCCAGGCGTGGTGGCAGGCACCTGTAATCCCAGCTCCTTGGGAGACTGAGGCATGAGAATCACTTGAACCCAAGAGGCAGAGGCTGCGGTGAGCCGAGATCACACCTGGGCTATAAAGTGAAACTCTGTCTTAAAAAACAAAAACAAAAACTGGCGCCATCAGAGTCACCCGTCGAGATCTATCAATGAACTGGAGAGGTGCTGCATGCTGGTGTACCGGTAGAGCAGACACAGAAGCGAGACAATTATCTGGATAACACAGGCTACAAAGACCCTGAAATGCAAATTAAGTCATGCTTTTCGCCAGGTTATTTGCCTTAATTCACACTTGCTTTGGATATGACTGCTGACCATCAAAAATATGAAAAAAGTTTGTATATGTCCAGTTCCTATCATCAGTTTTTAAGCTGATAAGAGCCTTCTCAACTCTTCTCCACAGCAAAAATGTCACCAACTGAGGGTGACATGTTCAAAATTCACCCCAAACCATTTGGCCTTCCAGAGGTTTCATTTAAGAGATAATTAACAACAAGAAAATGCCACTGCATTTAGGCGTCTTTAGGTGTCAAGATGGGGCGAGCTGCAGAAGGACCCGTTAGGAGCCGAATGAGTGGGGAAGTCACGTTTCTCCATGGACCTTTTAGGATCGGACTTAAACTCAGAGCTCAGGCGGCCAGTAGCCTGGCCTTGGGTTTCTACAATGCGGGCTGACGAATTGTGGGTCAAATTTCACCCGTCTGTCTTCTCCAATAAAGGACTGTGCTTATTATTCACTGGTTTATTCAACAAGTAGTGCCTTAACGAGCACTGCTAAGGTCAGGCCTAGTGCCAGGAGCTGGGGATGGACCGATGGGCCATGCCCACCCGGGGGGAGCCTGCCGTGCGCTGCATGTGGAAGTCTGACACTTATTAAATAACCAAATAAGCGTGAAGTGCACGGGAGGGGCAGCACAGGACCGGGGGGGTGCTGGCGCGAAGTGCTTTTATTTTTCTGAAGACATGGAGCATGTTCAAGGCTGATAGGAAAGAGCGGGCCAGCAGGGGTGAGCTGGCTGAGGAGGGTGGGTGGGGGACATAAAGCTGATCGGAGGGGTGGGTTCCAGACTCAGAGTCAGATGGGGACTTAGATGGGAAAGGTGGCTCCTCCATCAGCCCCTTCCTCCATTAAAAAAAATGCGAAAAATGGTATTTTACAACATCATTGGTATAAAGGAATCCAAATGGAATCCAGGCTGTATTCACTACTTGATACCCATCAGTGCGACACTGGTTTTTCTTCTGATCTGACCCGATGAGCACTGTGGACAGCCCTGTGCCCTGCGGGGCCGGATGGAGAAGCCCCAGGAGCTGGCAGAGGATGGCGGGAACTCCAGCTGGGAGTGGGACGACACAGGAATGCCAGGGCAGCGGGCAGCAGAGCCCATCTGCTGGTGCAGAGTCAGTGAGGCCTCCACCCAGAGGGAGGGAGGCAGGGGCTGGGAGTTTGGGATGAAGGTGCTCATTGGAAATCAGTGGAAAAGTTGTTGGTATTGAGGTTCAGAATGAGGGCTCTGGGCACCCGGGCAGGCTCGTCCCCACCCTGCGATGCAGCTCTCTCCCTGCCAGATGGATGACAATGTCCCCTGCAGAGGGCTGTGGTCAGGGTAAGAAGGCACTCTGTGAGCTCTCAGTGGTAACTGCTGACGCCTGGAGGAGAAAGGAGGGTGCTCCACAGACGGGCAGCGTGCACAATTCTGAAGAGTTCCAGCTGAGCTGAGCGACTGGGCACTGCCTGGGACCCCTCAGGCAGGGCCTGGATGTGTGATGCAGGCATGGGAAAGGCAGGCCTGGGGCGCACCCAGGCTTAGGGCTTTGCCAGATGGTGAGACACAGAGAAAGAGCAGGGGAGTGCGGCCTGTGGACAGAGCGACTGGAACCAGGGACCCAGAACCAACTCCGCACAGAGGAAACGGAAGGACTGCAGGATGCCCGCTTCTACTTGAGTTTTGGATACATGTTGAACATTTTTTTTAGTAGAAGTATATCCCCAATAGTGATGGGACACGTTTAAACAATGATTCACTGTGTATCTGAAATTCAGATTGAGCTGGGCATCCTCTATTTGATCTGGTAACTCTTGAGGGAAGGCAGGTGGAGGGCAACCATCATCTGTGGGAACATTTGCAAGGCAGGGACTGAGTCTGGAATCAGAATGTGGGGCATATGCTTGTGCTGTAAGGTTGGACAGTTTCCAGTCATCTACGATTCTAAGGTTCTCACAGGAAAGGAGCGGAGATAGTAAACAGAGCGGGTGTTTGCCTGTGCAGGTGTCAGGTCGGTCCCTCTGACAGCAGAGCCATTCACAGGACACACAGGACAGGGCCCAGCTTTGGCCAACCTGAGAACTCACTTCAGCTCCCAGAGGCCAGAGGACGAAGACTGTGATGGCTGTGGGGGCAGGATAGAGGCCCCTAAAAGGATATATCCACATCCTAAGCCCCATACCTGACCTCCTTTTTTCAAAAGAAATCCTGAATCCTAAATGAAAAATGTCTTTGTAAGAGGCAAAAGAGAGGGCCCAGACACAGAAGAGAGGACAGAGCTATGAAAAGACAGAGGCAGAGACTGGAGGACGTGGCCACAAAGTGAGGAACGCTGGAGCCACCAGAGCTGCAAGAGGCCAGGAGGGATCCTCCTCTAGGTCCTCAGAGGGAGGGAGGCCCTGCCCACACTTGGATTGAGGATTTCTGGCCTCTAGAGCTATTTGAAAATCAATTTCTGTTGTCCCAAGTCACCCAGCTTGTGGTCATCTATTGCAACAGCCCAGGACAGTCCCCATAGCTGCAGGTAACAGTCCAACGTGATGGAAGAAGAAGGGTCCTGGGGGTGGGGGTCGCAAGTGGACCTGCGTGAGGCTCTCACACTGACTTTCTCACGCTATGCTCACTGCCATTCTGAGAGATCTTGCACAAGGCACCTCACAGGACCGACTGTTGGACAAATAGGGGCTTTGGACACATCCCCTGGACAGCAACACTCGGCACCCAGGATAGTTACAACCAGAAAACCACTGACGCAGTAAAAACAAATCTGTGTAAAATCAGTACCGTCTCCATTCGCGGCTTCCTTCCATCCCTTTGCAGCTTCCTTCTGACCCTTCATGGCTTCCCTCAGGATGGTCTGCTTCCTCTTTCTTGTTCTTCTTCCTTTTCCTGAAGCAGCCGACTTTGCTTCCCCTGAGCCACACTTCTCTGAATGTCTGTGCATGTTACTCTGTCAGAGAATTGACACGGAATACACAAGGCGAGTGAAATGGGGCAGGGACCTCTCTCGGGGGCCTGTGGGGACCTCCAAGCATGGAAATAAAGGAAAATCCTGAGTTCTTTCGAAGGAAATTCCACGCACCTCACTAGCCCTAAGAAGTATACAAGCAACTTGATAAGCAAGAAGGTAAAAGGAGGCCAGGCATTGTGACCCACCTATGTAATCCCAGTTCTTCAGGAGGCCAAAGGGGAGGGTAGCTTGAGCCCAGCAGTTCGAGACCAGACTGGGCAACAACAGTGAGACCCCAGCTCTACAAAAGATAAAACATAACAAATCAGCCAGCTGTGGTGGCATGCGCCCTGAGATCCCAGCTACTCATGAGGCTGAGGTGGGAGGATTGCTTTAGCCCAGGAGGTCGAGGCTGCAGTGAGCTGTGACTGCACCACTGCACTTCAGCCTGAGTCACAGAATGAGAACCTATCTCAAAAAAAAAAGAAAAGAAAAGAAAAGAAAAGACAAGACAAGAAAAGAAAAGGTAATAGGAACCTAAAACAATAGCCAAGGAAGCTAGACTCAGGATGTTTGGTTCCCTTACAGAAACCTGAGTTTTTTTTTTTTTTTTTTTTTTTTTTTGAGATTGAGTCTTGCTCTGTCACCCAGGCTGAAGTGCAGTGGTGCGGTCTCAGCTCACCGCAACCTCTACCTTCCAGGTTCAAGCAATTCTCCTGCCTCAGCCTCCCGAGTAGCTGGGACTACAGGCGAGTGCCACCATGCCCAGCTAATTTTTGTATTTTTAGTAGAGACAGGGTTTCATCATCCTGGCCAGGCTGGACTCAAACGCCTGACCTCAGGTGATCCACCTGCCTTGGCTTCCCAAAGTGCTGGGATTACAGGCGTGAGCCACTGCACCCGGCCAAGATAACATCTTAACATCCGTCCCTGAGTTGTTTTTTAGAACCCTGGCTCTTTACCAAGCAGGCCCACTGGCAGGGAGACCTAAGACAAGGGGGAACTGGGGCTGAAATCTGACCACTACTAAATTTGTTCTTAATTTCCTCCTGAGAGGCCTGGAGGAGGTCATGCCCCATGAACCAGAGCTAACATTCTTTTCTGAAAATTATAAACAAAACTTCTCTTCCTTAACCAATTGCAAACCAGAGTCTCTGAATCTACCTACAGCCTGTAAGCCCCTGCTGCAAGATATCCTGCTCTTTTAGGGCAAGGTATCCTCCATGCACTGATTTATGATTTTGTCTGTAGCTTCTGCTTGCTTGGCACCCTGCAAATAAACACCTTCCTTTCTCCTGCTACAAACTGCGGTGTGGATATCTGGTCTTACTGCACCAGGCAAGCAGATCCCAGTTTGGTTCTACAAGAGTCGGCTTCCCCAAATGCACTGAAAAACGCACAGGTAAAGAGACAGGCTTTGGGAAAACTGTGGGTAACATGGATCTTTGATAATCTTGTGCAAAAATGATGACTTTTAAAGGTGACCCTTTCTGTTGTGTTTAGGTCTAGCCAAAAGCTAGCTTGCTTTGAGTTTTTTTTAAATAACAGAAATCAATGAGAAGACAAAATTTATTTCTCTAGAATGTTTCTACTCTCTATAAAGTGATGATTGATATTGAACCAAAAATTCAATACATCAGTCAATTTTATAACCACCAACTACAAACCATAAAGATTTTACTTTTCTGTTAGCTTCTCTCTTGAAGCCAGTGAGCAGAGGTCATGGGTGGCAGTTATGAAACTGTATACAACATTCAGGAATAAAAGTCAAAGACTTCCCCTAGTCAAGCCTATTCGTGACATATTCTCATCTAACAAACACTTAGGATAATCTTAAGCGAGAAAATTTTCACTTTTTGAAAAGGTCCCAGGCAAAAGTAAAAAACTGGTAACAGGTGTTTAAATTTGCAAATTACACGAAACATCCCACCTGATTCCCATTCTGACTTTCCCACTGTGCTTAACAGGACTGTCTGCGTTTATGATGGAAGGAGGAAGAATTTACACATAATGGGGGTGATGTAACAGGTTGTTTAAACTTCTTCCATTTTATGCTTAGACACTGGGGTTGGCAAACGACAACCAGTGTGTCAAATCTGGCTGCCAACTGTTTGTGAAAGCAAGTGTTACTGGAACACAGCCACATCTATTCATTTACATACTGCATCCACAGTTGCTTCTGCGATACAAGGGCAGACTCAAGAAGTCGTGGCAGAAACTGATTTGCATTGCCCTGGTGATTAATGACGCTGTGCTTATTGGCCACCTGTATGTCTTCTTTGGAGAAAGGTCTATTTAGATACTTTATCTGTTTTGTTTTGTTTTCTTCCTGAGACAGTCTCGCTCTGTCGCCCAGGCTGGAGTGCAGTGGCACGATCTCAGCTCACTGCAACCTCCGCCTCCTGGGTTCAAGCAATTCTCCTGCCTCAGCCTCCTGAGTAGCTAGGATTACAGGCATGTGCCACCACACCCGGCTAATTTTTGTATTGTTAGTAGAGAGAGGGTTTCACCATGTTGGCCATGCTGGTTTTGAACTCCTGACCTTGTGATCCACCTGCCTTGGCCTCCCAAAGTGCTGGGATTATAGGCGTGAGCCACCATGCCTGGCCTAGATACTTTACCTGTTTTTCACTGTAATAAATAAAAACTCACTAAATACAGTCTATTTACTGAGTTATAAGAGTTCTTATGTTCTAGACACAAGTCCAAATATGCTTTCTTGAACGGAAGTTTCACAAATTTTATGTTCTGAGGGGACTGCATGAGGCAGACTTGTTCTTTTCTCTACATTTTTATTTCTTGCACCAAAGGGCAGTTCCTTCTCTTTAGAATTCTACTCGTTCATGTTAACTCTTTACGATTTTGGCATGAGCAGTGGTGTTTGGGAGCACTGCCACAGCTTTCATTTGAAATTTTAAACGAATAGGGTTGACGTTCCAGAACTACCCCACTGTGCTCCTCAGAAAAACACAACTACACGACTGTTTTCAGAAGAAAGATTGAAAAGAATGGTCAACTTCAGGAAATTCAACTTGTATAAAACTTTTTACAAAGTTAGGCTGAAGCCTACATGGTCCAGGGATCTAGCTAGCCATGTGCAGTGGTTTTTAAATGTCCTGAAATTCTTTGATGCTGTTCCTTTCAAAAGAAACTTCATTTCCCACTCCTTGAGTGTGGGTGGGACTTCATGGTTCATTTCTTGTGACTAGAAGTAATGTGCCACTTTTTTTTTGAGACGGAGTCTTGCTCTGTCACCCAGGCTGGAGGCCAATAGTGCCATCTCAGCTCACTGCAACCTCCATCTCCTGGGTTCAAGTGACCCTCCCATCCTAGCCTCCCAAGTAGCTGGGATTACAAGCATGCACCACCACGCCTAGTTTTTTTTTTTTTTCTTTTTAGAGACAGGGTTTCACCATGTTGGCCAGACTGGTCTCGAACTCCTGGCCTCAAATTATCCGCCTGCCTTGGACTCCCAAAGTACTGGGATTACAGGTGTGAGCCCTCACACCTGGCTGCTGTGCCGCTTTTAAGACTAGATTGCAAAAGGTCCCGTGGCTTCCTCCTTGCACTCTCTCACTTGCTCTGAGTCAGGAGGACACTCAAGCAGCCCTGCAGAGAGGGCTGTGGCAAGGGACTGAGGCCGGTGCCAGCAGCTGTGTGGCAGAGCTGTCCTGGAAGCGGATCCTCTGGCCCGTGTCCAGCCTTCAGATGATGCAGCCCTGGAGGACATCCTGACTGCAGCCTCAAGAGTGACACTGAGCCAGGACCACCCAGTTCAGCCAACCCACAGAATCTGTCAGGTGATAAATGTTTGTGGTTTTAAGTCACTCTATTTTGAGGTAATCTGTCATGCAGAAATAAATAACTAATACAACACCTAAAAGAATAAAACCATAAATGTATTCCTTAGCCCAGTACCAATAGCACTATTCTTTTTTCCTATTATTAAAAAAATTATTCTAGAGACAGGGTCTCACTCTGTCTTCGAGGCCAGAGTGCAGTAGTGTGATCGTGACTCACTGCAGCCTCCAACTCCTGGGCTCAAGTGATCCCCCTGTCTCAGCCTCCTGAGCAGCTAGGCCGACAGGGGTGCACCACCACACCCAGGTAATTTTTTTGGAGGGATGGGGGTTTCCCTATGTTGTCCAGGCTGATCTCAAACTCCTGGCCTCAAGTGATCCTCTCACCTTGGCCTCCCAAGTAGCTGGGATTATAGACACCAATAACGTTATTCTAGGGACATCTGAAAAATGTATGAAAATGGCATTCTCTCTGTCAAGTAGCCTAAATCTAGTTCACTGGAACAATTTGAAAATATTACACTAAAAGCTGGGGTTTTCTGGGGAGTCTGATAACTCTCTAAAACTATTTGTAAGATTTTGTCTGTTGGATTGTCCTTTTTTTTTTTTTTAGAGGATGAGGAGACCACACTTTCATAGGATTCTTCAAGAATTTTTGATTTTAAAAAACTAATAACCACTTTCCTAAGGTATGACAGATGCTCCTGAAGTCCTGGCAGGTTTCTATAATCGGGTTTAAACTCTCCTGGTGTGACACTGTCCTCCTGAGATAGAGGGATCTTTCCATGGGGGATTTACTGTGACTTAAGTAAGCTTACCCAGCGGGAAAAGCCTTTGCCACACTTGCAGCATCTGTAAACAGTCGGGATGAAATTTGCATCGTGGTATTTCCTGAAGTGAACATTTAGAAGTTGCTTCTGCCGGAAACATTTATTGCAGGAAAGGCAGGTGAACGGCTTCTCTCCAGTGTGGGTGCGAATGTGAGCAGTCATATGACGTTCCTAAGAGGGAAGGGGAAGAAAGCAGCTTGTCTAGTTCAAAGGGTTTTTTTCTATATTAGACATTGTTTATCGTACAATACCTTTTATTTCCCTCCCCAAAGATGAGTCCACTATTAAGCAGAATTACTGCAAACACATTCTGCACAAGGCGTCATTCACATTCAGTGAGTGGCCGTCTAGGAAACAAACTCGTATACAGCAGCAGCAAATGACAAAGGTCTTCCAGTGGAGTCCTTGCTGGCTCTCCAGTCCTGTTGAGATGTGGGAGTACACACCGCAGGGCGTGAAAGGATGGTCCTTTGTCCCCTCATTACTGGGAGTCCTCCTTGTATACAACTATTTGCAATTACCTGAGTTTACAAAGGGCAAATAGAACCTGCAAACTTAAAAATCAAATGTCAGAGTTTAAATTCAACGGGACTTTGGGGTTGCAAGTACATTAAGTATCTAAACATTTTTCCATTTACTTCCCAATAGTATTGTAACATAACTTAATACCGATTTTTTTTTTTTTTTTTTTTTTTGAGACAGGGTCTCGCTCTGTCACCCAGGCTGGAGTACAATGCAACAATCATAGCTCAATGCAATCTCAAACTCCTGGGCCCAAGTGATCCTCCTGCGTAGGTGGGACTGTGGGTGTATGCCACTATGCTCAGCTCAGTTTGTATTTTTTGTAGAGACAGGGTCTCACTATGTTGCCCAGGCTGGTCTCAGATGCCTAGCCTCAAGCAATTCTCCTGCCTTAGCCTCTCAAAGTGTTGGGATTATAGGTGTGAGCCATTGTACCTGGCCTAAATAGAGATTTTATCTTAGACAAGAGAAAATAATTTGGGAAATGGGGACAAAAATATGTATGAAGTGAAGCAAAAGCACACATTTTGTTTTATTTAAAATGTGATGATAATTTGGATTAAACATATATTCAGCCATTTCTGCATTACTGTCAGTGGCCTAACTGATGGTCTTTCTTCTAATCTTTCTCTCATCCAATTCACTGAACACCCTCTTCCACGCACAGCTTTCACCTCATCACCCTCCTTCGGGACAGCATCTCTGGCTCTCTGCTGGGAGCCAGGCTCTCAAGGACTGCGGCAGCCAGGAGCATCCAGCAGTGCTCCGAGCCTCTGCCCACGGCCATGGCCTGCCTGGCTGCTTTCTGCTCCCACATGCCTGCTGCATGCCTGCTCCAGGATCCCTTATCCCTTCCAGATCTTATCCATCTTTCAGGAAGCCCTTCCAGTTCATTTGAATAAATATGAGCCTGGGGCCACAGAATATTCTTTGTTCAAAATTTACCAGAAAAACTTTTTCCTTTATTCAAGGCATTTACAGTTTATAGTCCACACTTCAAGACACAGGAAGCACTGATTTTCACCTTTGGTAACCAATAGCATGCAATGCTTCAAAGCAGTGGTTTGGTTTTCAAACTTCTAGTCTGAGGGCCCTTCAAACTTTAAAAAATTACTGTGGCCTCTGAAGAGCTTTTATTTATACAGGTGGCATACATTAGTATTTACTTTCTTAGAAAGCAAAACTGAGGAATTCTTAAGTATTTAAAAAAAACCCATTTATTAACTCATTTAATAATAACAACCAACCAACTACATATTATTTCTGTAAAATTATCTATTTTTCAAAACAAAAATAACCTAATGTCTGTCTCAATAGATAAGGTTGCCAGTTAAAATACAGGCTGCAACTACTTGTATATAAAACTATTCGTTGTTTGTCTGAAATTCAAATGTCACTAAGTGTGCTGTATTTTTATTTGCTAAGTCTGGCAATTCTATTAAAAGCATTCAGGGCCGGGCGCGGTGGCTCATGCCTGTAATCCCAGCACTTTGGGAGGCCGAGACGGGCGGATCACGAGGTCAGGAGATCGAGACCATCCTGGCTAACACGGTGAAACCCCGTCTCTACTAAAAATACAAAAAATAAGCCAGGTGTGGTGATGGGTGCCTATAGTCCCAGCTACTCGGGAGGAGGCTGAGGCAGGAGAATGGCGTGAACCTGGGAGGCGGAGTTTGCAGGGATCGCGCCACTGCACTCCAGCCTGGGCGACAGAGCGAGACTCCCTCCGTCTCAAAAAAAAAAAAAAAAAAAGCATTCAGATGGATTCCTATCTCTGCTCTTCCGTCAGTCCACTGGAGTATGTTAAATGATAAAGAAAATTTGGTCTCATAGACATGTAGTTTGAAAAGAGGGCAACATTTCACCAGCTCTTCCAAGTAATTGTGGCCATTCTTCTCTATTACACTAAAATTCAGTTAGTAGCAATTTCTTTTTTTAGGGTCTCACTCACTTGCCTGGGCTGGAGTGCGGTTGTGTGAACACAGCTTACTGCAGCCTCAACCTCCTGGGCTTAAGTGATCCTCCAACCTCAGCCTCCTGAGTAGCTAGGACAGATGTGCACACCCAGCTAATTTTTGTATTTTTTTGTAGAGACAGGATCTCATTATGTTGCCCAGGTTGGTCTTGAACTCCTGAGCTCAAGAGTTCTGTCCATCTCGGCCTGCCAAAGTGCTGGGACTATAGGTGTGAGCCTGTGTGTCTGGCCATGGTAATTTCTTACCCATGGGTTGCAATGTGGAATCTGAAACCCTGCCAAGGAACTTGTCCTCTGTGACTTTAAAACCTCTTGGTCTTTTCCTTTGAATGGATCTTTTACCTGTGTGTGAGTCTGTAACATCATGGATTGGTCATTTGGAAAATACTAGTTTACTGAGCTACGCAGATCTTCTAAATGCTAACATTTCATTATACAATATAAAAATTGCTTTAAAAAATCACTCCAATCTTCTTTTTTTTTTTTTTTTTTTTTTTTTTGAGATGGAGTCTCGCTCTGTCTCCCAGGCTGGAGTGCAGTGGCATGATCTCGGCTCACTGCAACCTCTGCATCCCAGGTTCAAGCAATTCTCCTATCTCAGCCTCCTGAGTAGCTGGGACTACAGGTGTGCACCACCATGCCCAGCGAATTTTTGTGTTTTTTAGTAGAGATGGGGTTTCACCATATTGGCCAGGCTGGTCTCAAACTCCTGACTTCAAGTGATCCACACGCCTCAGCCTCCCAAAGTGCTGGGATTACAGGTGTGAGCCACCACACCTGGCCTACGTTGTTCATTTTTTAAAAAATGTCCACCAATGCCCAATGACTGAGTAAATAGAGTTTATCTTGTTCCTTAGTGAAAATGACATTCACTGAAAAAGTGGCTAGTTGAGCTGGAAACTCAAACAGGCCCCCAGGTGCTTTTCCTCCAGACTGTGGAAGACAGTGGAGGTGCATATGCCGGCTTCTAATCTCATCACAAAGATTATTACAAAGAAAGTATTCCGGGTCAAGACTGAATAAAGTTAACAACTTTTACTGCCTCTTCAAGGACACTGTCACGTAAAACTGCCCTTTATTTTTGCTGCCAGTGTATGAAGGTGAAGACCACCACCATGACCAGTTTCACCGTGTGTCACTGCCTTGATCTGGGCTAAGGACCACCACTGTTTTGGCACCAAAAGTGCAAATGTCAGTGTCTCAAATTGACGCCTTTCCATTATCATAACAAGGGCTTGGCTCCTGTGGGACCCTAGTTGGTCACAGGGAGCTCTGGGAGTACATGAACATACTTTAAGAACTGTTGTTTTGTACGACTGGTTCACCGTTGCTTTCTGCTTATTTTGAATAGGATACTCTATTAAAAGCGTGACTTTTCTCAGTATTTTCAAGGTGGTAAAGAAGCCCACCCCAGCCCTCCATTCTTCCATGCACCACTGCCTCTCCAAATTAAGTAAAGTACAATACCTGCTTGCAGGCATAACTGCAGTGTTCGCACTTGAACCTCTTCTCATTTTTATGAGTTTTCTGGTGCTGAATGAGGGCATAGCGCTCATGGAAGACAGCAGAACAGTAGCGGCATTTCAGCTCTGCAGCGCTGTAAGCATGCAAGTTGCGCATATGCACACCTAAAATGGTTACAGAACATTATAGACTTCAAGAGTGTTGTTTTCTGTTAACCTGCTTCCCCTCTCCTCTAAACCGGGGTTTCTCAGCCTTGGCGCTGGAGCATGCTAGTTCCTTCCTGGGCAGGGCGGGGTGGGTTATCCTGTGCATTGGAGGAGGGGAAGCAGCACTCCTGGTGTCTGTCTACCAGATGCCAGCAGCACCTCTTTCTCCCCGGTCGTGAAAGCCAAAATACCTCTAGGTATCACCACCTGTCCTCTGCGGGGTAAAATCACTCCCAGTTGAGAACCACTGCTCTAAATGAACAGAACGCTGAAATACCATTTTAACATTCTTTCAATATGGACTTAAATGTTATGTGAGGTATGTCATACTGAACCTAAAATGTTCATTTAACAAAGCACTTTGAGCACTACCTTATGACGGGGTGGGTCAATGTTAGGATGATGTTAAGGTGGTTTTACATAAAAAGATATAGCATCTTTATTATACCTTAAAAAATCCACATGCTGTTAGAAGTCAGCGCCCTGTTATTTCCCATGTTGAAATTAACCCAAGACACATGGTGAGGTCTGGCTGGGTTTGCTCATCTATGCCTAACGCATGATGGTCTTGTGATACTTGTGTAAGAAACCAAATGACAACTGACAGCTCTGTGATGGAGCTATCCCACCCTACCCACACCCTACCCACAGTGACTCAGACATTTAGAGAGCTTGATTTCTCATATAGTCATGGGAAAGAATTAGTGTGTTTATAAAGCATCTTACAGGGCTATGCAGAGTGTATCACCCGCTGGCATGAGATAGATATAAACCATGTTACTTTGTCATGGTGTCAAAAAAGTCTAGCAACTGGCTAGACTTGTGCCCCAGCAAGCCCCACTGGGCTGTTTTGTGATGTGCTGGTAACTGTGGCAACAATGACAGAATGGTCCAGATGAAAAATAAAAGTTAAGACTTTGTGGAACACCTTTCACCTTTCAGAAAGGTTTTCAAAAAAGTTCATCTCACCTCCAGAATTTCTTTGGGCAAAAGGGTCAATTTTTTGTTTTGCTAACATATTTTGTGTCATATGTTTTGTGTCATATATTTTGGAAAGAGAAATAAGATCATGGAAAAAGGGAGGCCCAGGAATCCTGAAAAAAAGAAGAGGCTCATTTGCTCACACTTACCCATACCCTCCCTCCCGTTGCTCAACAGTGGCTGGCTTCCTCACAGGCAGTATCAAATCCCAGCTCCTAGGCCTGCTGTTCAGACCCGCTGGATTTCCACTCCCACTCTGGGGGGTCTGACAGTTAAAAGGCTCACCACGGTAGATGCAGATTACACATTACAGGCCCACCTCCTTTCCCAAAGTTACTGTTTCTTAAGGGGAAAACTGTGTCTTTTGTACCTTCTGCTCTCAAAACTTTAGGCCCACAGCCAGGGTTTAAGAAAAGCTTGCTGGGTGTCACAGAGAGAGCATTGATAAATAGGAACCCAGAATCCAGCCGCCTCCTAGCACCCTTGGTCATGTGACTCCCAGGCAGGTTACTGTATGTCTCTGAGCCCCAGTGTCCTCCTCATCTGAAAAATAGGCCCAATGTGGACAGAAATAATACCCATCCGTGAAAGGTCTTACACGTGCATACGGAACAGGCCTGGGCCGGGATTCTAAAATCATGCTATAAAATGCACTTATGAGATCCAGCCACCAGATGGTGCGACAGGACCTCTGAAGAAAATGTGTCCGTGGGCCAAGTTCCCGCCGCCTCCCAGTATCAGGGCCAGTACATTGCAGGTACATAGGGCCTCGCTCCAAAGAGCCAGCAAATGCTGTAGTAAAAGAAAGATCACTAAACCAGAAACTCACGTAGGTCACTTTTCCGTGCAATGATGGTGGCACAATGGGGACACTGGTATTTGGGGACGTTTTCGCTGTGTTTCTGCAGAATATGTATTTTCATGGTCCCGCTCTGGGTGAAGCGGGTGTGGCAGATGTGGCATTCGTAAGGCTTCTCACCTGAGATGCAGACAACAAAGTGATTCCCCCTCCAGGCCTGATCCTTGCCAAAGGCTACCTGTGCTGAAAGTGTTTCTTTTGCCCTAAGCCTCCTTTATCAACCCCCTTCTCGTCAGACAACCCCCAATTAGTATGAGACTCCCAAATCAAGCCCAAACAGCTTATGTCAAGTACAGCTGTGTCCATGATGGACCAGACACATGGCTTCCTCGCATCTGGTGGCTACGCAAGAGTTCAATGTGGTTCACATCCATGGGGCTGTACGAAGAACGAAGAAGTACACATAAATGGATTCTTTATACAACAAGACATCAAGTACCTCTGTTACAAAACCAGCACACTTTATGTTTTGCCTTAAAGTTGAAGAATGAATTAAGGAGTTGACTTTTATTTTTATTTACTTTTTTTTTGAAACAGGTTCTCACTCTGTCACCCAGGCTGGAGTGTGGTGGCGCAATCTTGGCTCACTGCAGCCTCAACCTCCTGGGTTCAAGCGATTCTCCTGCTTCAGCCTCCCAAGTAGCTAGGACCACAGGTGTGCACCACCAGGCCCAGCTAATTTTTAAATTACTTGTGGAGACAGGGTCTCCTTACGTTGCCCAGGCTGGTCTCAAACTCCTGGGCTCAAGGGATCCTCCTGCCTCAGCCTCCCAAAGTGCTGGGATTACAGGTTTGAGCCACTGTGCCTGGCCAGGAGTTGAGTTTTAAATACCCGAAAAATCTACGGAAGCGAATACTTTGTGTTTTACTCCACACAGTGGGGTTGCGGCACAATGTCTATGCAGACTCTCTTACTGCTAAATAAAGGTAAAGGTACAGATCAAGATCCTTGTATCACAAAGGCACACAAAATCCACTTTTACCTTTGAACTTTAATTGTGCCAATAAAAAGTAATTTTTTAAAGCTTGCTTTAAGAGCTAACACTGTAGGTATCAGGCCTTCAGCACCAGAGCCCTTACCTGAGTGTGTTCTCATGTGGCGTTTCAGCTTGTAGGTGTCTCTGCTGGCGTAGCTGCACTGGCAACACTGAAAGGGGCGCTCCCCAGTGTGGGATCGGACATGACGCTTCAATTTACTTGCCTAATAAATACATAAATGATGTTCATTGCAATAGAAACTCAAAAATGGCAGAGTCTTCCATTAATCAGCATTATAAAAGAGATTTAAATTAATCAGATTTTAACATCAGAGCACCAGAGCATATTTCACTCACTGAAAAAAACAAGAAGAAGTCGTTACTTTTGATCATCTGTTATGGGTGATTTTATTTCATTTGATGTGTGTGCGTATAAGCTCCTTTAGGGCAATGGGCAGCAGTGCTGAAGGCTTTCGCATTCACCTTCACTTAACCCTACCTGCTGAATGCCACACAGGATTGTATTTTCATTTCTAAGGCAATATATGCCCAATAGGTACAAAATTTAGATTACACTGTAAAAGCACAAAGGCAAACATTTTGTTTTCCTTGCATAGAGGGAAAATCTTGAAACTCTAGCTCTTGTCAGGTGTGGTGGCTCACACCTATAATCCCAGCACTTTGGGAGGCTGAGAGGGGTGGATCACTTGAGCTCAGGAGTTTGAACCAGCCTGGGCAACATGGCAAAACCCAGTCTCTACCAAAAATTAAAAATGAGCTGGGCATGGTGGCACATGCCTGTGGTCCCAGCTACTCGAGAGGCTAAGGTGGGAGGATTGAGCGCAGGAGGGTGACGTTGCAATGAGCCAAGATCACGCCACTGCACTCCAACTAGGGTAACAGAGTGAGACCATGTCTCAAAAAAATAAAATAAAATAAAACGAAACCCTAGCTCTTTAACGGAGGAACATCTGTATGTGTCGCCTCATGGTCACAAGTCCTGCAGACTCCACCCTGGCTGGCCCCAGGGTAACAGTGTGAGTGGAGGAAGGCATCCCTGGCTATTCAGCATCGGGACCATGTGACAGAGGGTTCCTATAAAGAATTAAGTTTTAAGTAGAAGAAATTCAATTCTAATTTGAATAATTATGTATCCCAGGCAATCAGTTAAATAGCAAACAACATAATACCTCCCATTTGAGCATTCACTGCCTGACTGGTTTACCACCTTCTAGAACTATTCTTATTCTGTATTTGTGTATCACAGGCCCTTATCTACTGCTAGCAGGAAATGGGGCCATCAGCTACAGGTGGACTACAGACATCAGGAAGCTGCATCAGTCCTGCTGGTGATCCAGGGATGCCACACTCCATCTGTCTCCCCCGTAAGTGGTGAGCACACAGAAGCCTAAGGAACACTCGAGAACAAAAGGCGGCTTAGGATGGAAGACAATAGCCAAGCCAAAAAATTTCACTTAGATTTTCAGAAGAAAAGTGAATGCCTCAAGTATGTTAGAACGCAAAACAAAAAATTTAAAAAACTGTATAGCATGAAAGTTTTGAGGAGAAAAATGGTGTGAATGAACAAAGAAGGCCATTAAAAAAGACTCTGGATGACTCTTAAAGGTGGGATGGGAGGACGAGGGAGTTCAAAAAGTTCAAAAG
>NW_016814761.1:5237634-5249561 GCF_001698545.2 Rhinopithecus bieti | reverse complement strand
AATTCAAAAACTTTTTTTTTTTTTTTTTTTTTTTTGAGATGGTGTCTCACTCTCATCCAGACTGGAATGTGTGATCTTGGCTCACTGCAACCTCTGCCTCCCAGGTTCAAGTCATTTTCCTGCCTCAGCCTCCTGAGTAGCTAGGACTACAGGCATGTGCCACCACACCTGGCTAATTTTTTGTATTTTTAGTAGAGACAGGGTTTCACCATGTTGGCCAGGCTGGTTTTGAACTCCTGACCTCAAGCAATCCGCTCGCCTCGGCCTCCCAAAGTGCTGAGATTACAGGCGTAAGCCAACACACCTAGCCAATTCAAAAGTTTTTAAAAAAGGGGCACATCTGCACCACAGCTCTGATCCATTCCTGCTGGCATTTTTGTCACAGGATGGGATGAGGGAACAAACAAGCATGGCAAGACTTGAGGAGACTGCAAAAATGGGGGGTTACGGCAGCAGTAGAGACCCCTGTGCTGAGGCCACCTCCCACAGGCTGTGTGCAGACCCCTGGCACTGGGGGAGGGTCTCATGGACCTGGGAAGTTTGTACCAAGCACTGGCAGGGCACCAACAAAAAGTCCACTCCAGGCTTAGGATCCCCAGGTGACTCTGTTCCCTGAACCCTCCATTTTGCATTCTCATACTACAATCACAACCTTTAACTCAGATGAGAAATAATTTTTTAAAAAAATAGTCTAACAGCAGAAAAAAGTTCTTGGAATCAAATTCTGACCCTAACCATGAAATTTCCTAATTTGTGAAACCCGGCTGCACTGTTACTATATTTAATCTTCAGCTGTTCCCTTTAACTTAGTTCCATTTGAGTGTACTGTCGACCCAGTCCCGACCAGGCTCAAAACCGGGCCTCAGTCTGTTTCTCAACACACTGTGGGACCCTGAAAATTAACTGGTGGAAACTGGCATTGCCTAGTAAAAGCAGCGCTCTGCCTGTTTCACGTGAGTACCACTAAACCCATTAGAAGATATAAATAAAGCAAATTAATTAAAGTGACTACGGCACACCTAAAGTTTGAAAAGGGTGGTCTCTAATTCAGAACAGAAACTGCTCTGCTTAAATCTTCAAGCAAGCTGCTTTGTATCTAATCAAGCTCAAAAATTTCAGCCAATATTCAGATTGGATCTGCATTCTACATTAAAGCAAATACATTTTGATTTTGTGGCCCTGAGTACTAGATAAAATGCAGAACTTTTAAACAAATCTGGGACTTATTTCTTGACCACAAGGAGTTTATTTGTAATTTGTACACCTTTACATATTATTTTCACTAATTAGTAATCAAAGAAACATAGAAATCCAATTTTCTATTTTAACTTCATAAAAGAGAATGCATATTATTTCCTGCATAAATTTTATACGAATAATAAAAAGCCTGTTTGTAAGAGATTCTACTGTTAGTTACGCTTGGCATAACTTGTACAGCAGCCTCTACTAAGAGGCCACGAAGCTTCAAGTCCAAGAATGGCTTTACCTCCACACTGGCATACTTGCACATGGAACATTTAAAGGGCTTCTCATGAGTATGTTTATAGCGCCTGTGTCGGACGAGTTCTCCACTGGTCACAAATGCCATGTTGCAGTCGTTACACTTATAGGGCCTGGTTCCTGTAGGATCACATAGTTTATCCTTTTAAAACAAGACTTAACCACAAAAGTTCCAAGGAATTCATAGCTTTTAATTACATTCAATCTCAAAATGCTTTAAAATTAAGAAGAGGCTCTCTAAACTACAAATACTGCAGATGCATGTGAGAAAAATCTTTGTTAACAATATTTTTAATGGAAATTCAAGAAAAAAAAGACAAAACTACAGTATAAAATGTTACATGATTCTACTGTAGAAATCTGTGGATTCACATTCTTAACATAAGCCTTCACACACATTATTCCATAGAAAGAGCCCTCCCAGCAGTTTCACCTGTGTGGGTGTTAACATGGTTCCGCAGCAGAGTGACCGTACGGAAGGTTTTCAGGCACAGGTGACACAGGTGAGGCTTCTCATTGGTGTGAGTTTTCATATGACGATTAAAACTCGACATTCTAGAAGAGGTGAACATGCAGACATCACAGTGGAAGGTTCGTTTTGCTCCTATAGGCAGGAAATAGTTTATGTATGTTAGAAGTTCAAATTCCATTTAAACACTTGAAAGTAAATCAGCACATCGTCTTTTCAACTAATATGGGAACGGAACAATAGAACATGCTATTTATATTCATAAGCTAATGGAAGCAATTCAGGACGCCATGTTCCTGGATAATGCATTTTCGCTGTTTCAAGATGCACCAATGTCTGTTTCTGGGCACAGAGTGGACTAGGTACTCTGCTCATCCTTCTTGCTGAGAAAAAAAATGCTAGTGAGGACATGCCTGAACATTTCAGAATGTCTTGTAGACCTAAGGAGACACGAGAAAAGGCACACCACCTACCTAAAGTGAGGCGCCCAAGAAGAGACTCACCTATAAAAATGTGGCCCTGCATTCTCTGTAGGGTGAACTAAAGATAACCCATCCCATCCCTGCATCCTTCTCTCCAGCCAGGGCACTGCGAGAAAAACCATCTAGAATGGTGCCATCCAAAACCATAACCATGAATCATGTGTGACTCTTAAATTTGGACTTTAACTAATTAAAATTAAACGTAATTAAACATTTAGTCAGTTAAGTGACAAAGTGAGATCCTGTCTCAAAAAAAAAAAAAAAAGAAGCATGAAAATGATGCTTCATCATATTGAGAATACCAATAGATAAAATTTATTTAAAAAAATGAGAAACTTCTGGAATTGAAAATACAATAAGTGAAATGAAAATTCAACAGAGGGACTCAACAGCAGAGCTGAGCAAAAAGAAGGAAGACTCAGTGAATCTGAAGACAGGTCAACTGAGATTATTCAGTTTGAGGGAAAGAAAGAAAAAAATGAACAAAGAAAAATGAAACGAGCCTAAGAGATCTGTGGGACATGATCAGGCACACCAGCATATGCACAATGGGAGACCCAAGGTGACACAGGAGAAGAGAATATTTGAAGAAATGATTGCCAAAAACTCCCCAAATTTGACAAAAAATCTACACTCCAAAAGCTTAATAAATTTCAAGTAGGATAAAGTCAAAGAGATTCACATCAAGACACATCATAATCAGGCTGCTGAAAGACAAAAAATGAATCTTGAAAGCAGCAAGAAAGACAGACACGCCTTGTCACATACATGGGATTGTCAATAAGATTAATGGCTGACTTATCATCAGAAACCACGGAGGCCAGAAAGCAGTGGAATGACATTCAATGTGCCGTAAGAAAAAAAACATCAAACAAGAATTCTATGTCTGACAAAACCACCCTTCAAAAATGAAGGAGAAATTACGACATTCCCAGAAAAACAGAAACTGAGCAAGTCTGTCATTGGCAGATGACATCTAGCCTCTGAAAAATGCTAGAGAGACTCCAACAGGCTGAAATGAAAGGATACCAAACAATAACTCAAATCCATATGAAAAAATAAAGACAGTGATAAAAGTAACAACATATGCAAATATAAATGACAATGTTCATGCATTTTTTTACTTGTAATCCTCTTTTTTCCTATCTGACTCAAAGACAGAATAAAGCAATAATTATAAATCTATGTTGATGGCATATAATTTATAAAGATACACTCTCTGGCAATAACAACAGGAAGTGGAGTGGGGAATGGAATTACGTAAGTGAGGTTTTTTTATATACTATTGAAATTGAATTGCCATTAATCTAAACCAGATTATTATGAATTGAGATGTTAAATGTAACACCAAGGACAGCTAAAGAAAATAACTCAAAAATACATAGTAAAATAAATAAGAATTAAAATTATACACTTGGCAGTGGCTATTCAACACAAAAGAAAGCAGTAATGAAAGAACTGAGGAATAAAACATGTGACATTTAAAAAACAAATACAGAAATAAGGAAGTAAGTCCTTTTTTATCAGTAAAGAGATTAAACTCTCCAATGCAAAGGTAAGGACTGGCAGAAAGGACACTAAACAAGATGCAATTATTTGTCTTCTACAAAAGACTCATTTTAGATTCAAAGACAAATAGGCTGAAAGTAAAAAGATGGAGAAAGATATTCCATACAAACAGTAACCAAAAGAGTGCTAGAGTGGCTATACAAATATCAGACTATATTAAGACAAAATTGTTGTAAAAGACAAAAGGATGTTATATAATAATGAACGGGTCAATCTATCATAAAGATACACCAATTATAAACATATATGTGGCCAGGCGCATATGTGACTCAAACCTGTAATCCCAGCACTTGGGAGGCTAAGGCAGGCAGATCATTTGAGGTCAAGAGTTCAAGACCAGCCTGGACAACATGGTGAAACCTCATCTCTACTAAAAATACAAAAATTAGCTGGGTGTAGTTGTGCATATCTATAATCCCAGCTACTCAGGAGGCTGAGGCAGAGTTGCAAGAACCCGGGAGACAGAGGTTGCAGTGAGCCAGGACTGTGCCACTGCATTCCAGCCTGGCGACAAAGTGAGACTCCATCTCAAAACCACCCAACAAACCTCCCCCTGCCAAAAATATATGCACCTAATAACAGTCCCAAAATACTTGACACAAATGGAACAAAATTGAAGGTAGGAACAGGCAATTCAATAATAGTTGCAGACCTCAATACCTCACTTTAAACAATGGACAAACTAGACAAGGTCAGTGAGGAAACAGGCTTAAGTCATACTTTAACCAAACAGACAAAACAGACATCTACAGAACATCCCACCCAGCAACACTGGAATAGACATTGTTCTGAGGTGCATAGGGAAGATTCTCTAGGATAGACCACATGTGAAGTTACAAACATATTGAGACACACATATCTTAATAAATTTAAAAAGACAAATTGAGCCGGGCATGGTGGCTCACGCCTGTAATCCAGCACTTTGGGAGGCTGAGATGGGAGGACCGCTTGAGGCCAAAAGTTCAAGACTAGCCCAGGCAACATAATGGGACTCCATCTCTACAATTTTTTTTTAATTAGCTGGGTGTGGTAATGTGTGCCTCTTTTTTTTTTTTTTTTTTTTTTGAGACAGAGTCTTGCTCTGTAGCCCAGGCTGGAGTGCAGTGGCGCCATCTCGGCTCACTGCAAGCTCCACCTCCTGGGTTCACGCCATTCTCCTGCCTCAGCCTCCCGAGTAGCTGGGACTATAGGTGCCTGCCACCACGCCCGGCTAATTTTTTGTATTTTTAGTAGAGACGGGGTTTCACTGTGGTCTTGATCTCCTGACCTCGTCATCTGCCCACCTCGGCCTCCCAAAGTGCTGGGATTATAAGCGTGAGCCACTGCGCCCGGCCTATGTGTGCCTCTTGTCCTAGCTACTTGCGATGCTGAAGTAGGGGTTCAAGGTTACAGTGAGCTATGCTTGTAACACTGCACTCCAGCCTGGGCAACAGAGCAAGAACCTGTCTCTAAAACAAACAAACAAAAAAATCAAAATATGTTCTATGTTTTCTGACCATAATAAAATGAAATTAGAAATGAATACCAAGGGAAATTCGGAAGATTCACATAAACATGGAAGTCAAAAAACACACTCCCAAATGACAAATGGGTCAAAGTAGAAATCACAAGAAAATTATTAAGTTCTTTGAGATGAATGAAAGTGAAAACATGAGATACCAAAAGTTATAGAATGCACCCAAGGCAGTGCTCAGAGGAAAATTTTTAGCTATAACCACTTACATTAAAAAAGAAGAAATATTTCAAATAACCTAACTTTACACTTTGAGGAACTAGAAAAAGAAGATAAATCTAAACCCAAAGCTAGCAGAAGAGGAAAATATTAAGATTAGAGAGAAAAAAATTAGAGAAAACCAACAAAACCACCAAAAGTTGGTTCTTTGAAAAGATCAACACCGACAAACCTTTATCTAGACTTGTGACTGAGGGGGTAAAAAAGAGAATACTCAAATTACTAAAATCAGGAAGAAAAGTGGGAACATTCTTACCAATCTTACAGAAATAAAAATGTTTATAATAGAATACTATGAACAATTATATGCCAACAAATTAGATAATACAGATGAAATAGAAAATTCCTAGAAACACACAAACTACTAAAACTGATTTAAGAAGAAACAGAAAATTGGAATAGACCTGTATCAGTAAAGACAGTGAGTCATTAATCAACAAACTTCCAAGAAAGAAAACCAACCCCAGGACCAAATTGCTTCACCGATTAAGTCTACCAAATGCTTAAATATTAATGCCAATCCTCTAAATCTTCAAAAAAGGGAGGAAACACTTCTTCCCAATGAATTACACGAGGCCAGTATTACTTACATACTAAAGCCAGACAAAGACATCAAAAGAAGACTACAGACCAATATTCCTAATGAATACAGATGCAAAAATCTTCAGCAGAACACTAGCAAACCAAATCCAGCAGCATACTAAAAGGATTGTATACCATAACCAAGCTGAGATTTTCTGCAGGAAAAAAAGGGTGGTTCAACATATGTGAATCAATCAGTGTAATATACCATATTAACAGAATGAAAAAAAAAAAACCACATGATCATCTCAATAAATGCAGAAAAATCATTTCATATAATCCAACACTGTTTTCTTGATAAAATACTCAACAAACTTCGAATAGAAGGTTTACAGGTTGAGTTGCGACCCCTGCAAAAATACGTGAAGTCCTCATGCCAGATACCTGTGAATGTGATCTTATGTACAAAAAGGGTCTTTGCAGATGTAATCAAGTTAAGCTGAGGTCATACTGGATGAAGGTGGGTCATAAGCCAATGTGACTGGCGTACTTATAAGAAGAGGAAAAGAGATACACACAGAGACACACAGGAATAATTCCATGTGATAACAGAGGCAGAGATTGGAGTAATGCACCTGCAAGCCAATGAATGGCATGACTGCTGGCAACCAGAAGCTAAGAGAAAGGCATGAAATATATTCTCCCCGACAGCCTTCCAAGAGAACATGGCTTTGCCAACACCTCGATTTCACACTCGTAGCTTCCAGAACTGTGAGAGGTATGTTTCTGTGGTTTGAAGCCACTCCGTTGGTGGTGCTTTGTCATGGCATCCCTGGGAAGCTGATACAGTGCCAGTTAAAAATGAGCCAGATTTGAATAGCCATTTTTTCCAAAGAAGATACATAAGTGGCCAATGATGATCACATGAAGAGATACTCAACACCCTTAGTCATTAGAGAAATGGAAACCAAAACTACGAGATACCTCTTCACACCTGCTAGGATGGCTATAATTAAACGATAACAACAAATGGAAAGTAAGTTGGTGAGGATGTGGAGAAACTGGAAGCTACACACATTGCTGGTGCAAATTCAAACTGGTGCAGCTGCTATGGAAAACAGTGTGGCAGCTCCTCAAAAAGTTAAACATAGAGTAACCACATCATCCAGCAATTCCACTCCTAAGTATATACTCAAAAGGATTGGAAACAGGTGCTCAAACAAAAAATTTGTACACCGATGGTCATAACAGCACCATTCACACTTGCTGAAAGGTGGACACAATTGCGGTATCAATGAGTGAATGGATAAATAAAATGTGCTGTACCCACACGGGGATTATTACTTAGCCATTAAAAACGAATGAAGCGCTGACACATGCTACAATACCAACAAACTCTCCAAGCATTATGCTAAGCTCAAGAGTCTAGACACGAAAGGCACATGGTATACATACATGATTCAGCTTCCGGAAAATGTGCAGAACAGGAAAAGCAATGGAAACAAAAAGCAGATTAGTGATAGCCAGGAACGGAGTAGGAAGTGACTGCCTAACGGGTACAGGCCTCTTATTGGAGTGATACAAATATTCTGGAATTTAGACAGTGGTGATGGTTCTACAAGTTTGTAAATACATCAAAAATCTAAAAATGAGCTAAAATTGTAAAACTTGGGGTGCAAAACTCTTGATTTAAACACATAAGAAACTACCATATATCAAAAGGCTGCAAATTCAACCACCTATGGAAGGCAGAGGCCTGAGTAAAAAGTCTCAACTACATGTAAGAATGGGGTGGTGGTGGCAGTGTGTTTGGGCGGCATTCTCCTTTTCTAAACTGAGTCACCTTCCAATCCCAGGCACCTGTTACCAGGAGGAAGGAAACTGTGCCAAATGTTGCCAGATATAATTTAAAAGAGCTAGAAATTGCAATTTTGGGGGTGAAATATGTTGATTTAAATATATTAGTGAGAAACTAATATTAAAAAAAAATAAGGCTGGGCGCAGTGGCTCATGCCTGTAATCCCAGCACTCTGGGAGGCCAAGGTGGGCGGATCACAAGGTCAGGAGATCGAGACCATCCTGGCTAACATGGTGAAAACCCGTTTCTACTAAAACTTCAAAAAAAATTAGCTGGGCCTGGTGGTGGGCGCCTGTAGTCCCAGCTACTCGGGAGGCTGAGGCAGGAGAATGGCGTGAACCCGGGAGGTGGAGCTTGCAGTGAGCCGAGAGTGTGGCGAGCGTGCGAGCGTCGCGAGCGCGTGGTGACAGAGCGAGACTCCGTCTTCAAAAAAAAAAAAAAAAAAAAAAAAAGCCAAACAAATCACATTTTCGTAGGACAAACTCATCCATCCTGTGGGCTGCTGGAATGCAATCTCAGTTTAATAAGGCTTTAATATTGCTTCAGGGTCTTCCTAATCTGGACCCATCCACCTCTCTGAGCACCCACCTCCCACCCACCTAGATCTATAAACACAGTAGAGCTCTCCACCCTCACATACGAAGTAGATACTTCCAGACCTACACGCCCAGACCACTTCCTAGTGCTTGGAATCCTGATCCCAATCTTAATGGCTTCTTTGTCCTGGACTCACCTAAATATCACTTCCCTTAGAAGGCACCCTCCACTGCTTCCTGAAGGAGGAATCACTCCTTTTCTTGGCCCTGAAGAACACGAGGCCTCACCACCTGTCCTCTAATGACTTGTCCCCCATATCCCTCTGGGGCTGCAAATTAGACAGCAGAGACCAGGGGATGGCCTTCTTTGCTTACGTGCACAAGGTTTTGTGGGAACATTTTTACTGTTCTTTCAAAATGTTTGTGTGCAAAGTGCAAAACCCTTCTGGATTTGATTCACAATTCAGAATATTAGTTTAAAATTTCTCCCATTTCCTGACAATTTGAAAGTAACTAAAAGTCGACCACTTAAAACTTCAATTACCATCACCTTCTCATAAAGAAAAGCAGCGGCCCAGTTTTATGGAGTGTATTCTATGAGATGAACTGGCCTACCCTTTGTCTTTCTTTGATTTTTTGTAGATTTGGCCTTTTCAACATCTGCTTGACCAGCTGTAGGTTGATCTTCTTGTTCTTCCCCATTTAAATTTGAAATCGTGAGAACAATTTCGTCACTTCTTTCATCTCCTGACATTGTTTCCACAAAAGAGAGCGGTTCCTTTGTTCTTTCAGCCAATCTTTCCGTCAATAACTGGTTCTTCTCCTGCCCTTCCTAGAGTTAATAAACAACAATAAATATTCAAACAACTATTAATTTCAATATAATTAGATTTTTGCCTGGATGAACCACAGAATACAAAAAGAAAAGCAAAAGTTGAAGATTATGCATCACAATGTTAATTATTTAGCATCGGGGTTGCGGCAGTGAAACTTAACACTTTTTTTTTTAAAAAAACATAATGCACCTTACAGTATTCCAATTAGCACAACTTTTAAAACTCTTTTTAAAAAAGAACCTAAGAACTCTCAGGATTTTCCTGGGAAGTATTTTTACTGTCTTTAATTTGCAACTGCAAAATACCTTGTCCAGGCATAATATTGCATAAAAACCGACTTCAATTTGTTCTTTTTCATGTAAGGCGTTGTTTATTAAAACCAGCTTTACCTTAATCAGTCCAGCACTTTCAGCCAGGCTCACCGCTAACTTACTGTCTTCACTGGCCACCATCACGTTCTCCTCTACAGCGTGGAACTGCAACATCTCCATCTCTTGCAGGGAGTACAGCTCTTGCTGGATACTAATGGCCACATACTGCTGCAGGCTCTGCCGGGGCCCTTCCTCAAGCCACAGCAACCCAGGGCCAGCCTGTTGCACCACCACCTGCACCCCGTCTTGCTGCTGTATGCTCAGCAAGCTCATATCCTGCAACTCCACAGCTTCAGAAGTGAAGTGCACCGTCTGCAGGGTCAAGATGTGCTTCTCACTCTCCTCCGAGGTGGCCGGCACCGGCTCCACTTCTTCTTCCAGGACGCTGTCCTGGGGGGCCCCAGAGGTACACGCGGCCTCCAACTCACTAGGGCTCTGATGGTCTTTCTCTCTGCACACTTCATCTTTTTCCTCCTCCTTCAGGCCTTTTTCTGGCATCAACTCGAGTTCTTTGATTTTGGTGAATTGCTCAGAAAGGACTGAGATCTCAGTAGCTGCCATGATGACTTGGCCTGTTTGAGAAATAAGCGGTTTTCATAGGGGAAGAAGTAGGGGGGAGGATATGAGGAGGGATGGGGGGTGCTGGAGCCTAGCAAGCTTTGGAGTTGAAACAAGGTCTGGCCTCAAAAGGCTTTGGACCTAGTAGGGTCAGAACAATGCTGATCTGGCCTGGGTCTAGGAGGGGGTCGAGGCTAAGCAGGATTTAGGCTAAAGCAGGATTTTGTACAAAACTCTAAAACGAACAGGTTTGGGGCCAGCACACATCCTGTGCCTGGCAACACACCCTGAGCAGGCTCTGGGCCAGTGCATAGCATATCCTGGGCCTAGCAAGGTTAGGCCTGAGCAGGTCTGGTCAGTGAACATCCTGGGCCTAGCAAGGTTTGGGCCTAGCAGGCTCTCGGCCAGTGCACATCCTGGGCCTAGCAACTTTCAGGTCCAAGCAGGAACTGGGCCAGTGCACAACCTGGGCCTAGCTAGGTTTGGGCCCGAGCAGGCCCTGGGCCAGTGCACATCCTGGGCCTAGCGAGGTTCGGGCCCTGAGCAGGCATTCCCCTCGTGCACGGTTCTAGACACAGCACCCTCAGAGCCAGGCAGGCTTTGGGCCTAGTGGCCTCGAGCCCACCCAGACTTCGCCAAGCAGGCCTCGACCAGGCCAAGCACACCCCTTCGGAGGCCTGGCAGTGCCCCTGCTTTACCGTGCCCAACACGCCCCGCCCCGACCCTCCCCAGCAGCCCCTCAGCGTCTGCCGCCCGCCCTTGGGCCTTTCCGTCCAGCCCTTCCCTCCGCCCACACCCAGAACAGCCCATGCTCTTGGAGGAGAACAGGTGGGCTTGACCCTACCCAGGACTGGCCCCTCACCGCGGAAGGCGTGGCCGGAGTGGCCGGCCCACTCCGTCTGTGGCTTGTGGCCTCTGCCTCGTGCACCGCGTGCTGCAGCCCACAGCCCGCCGCCGCAGGGCTGGCGCGAGAGTGGAGGGTGGCAGTGCGCAGGCGCGGAGCGGAAAAGAGGGGGCACGAAGGGGGTGGAGCCAGGCGGGGTTGGGGAGGAGTGGTGTACTTTGGGGGGGAGGGGAACAGGGAGGGGGAGGACCCCGCAGGAGGCACTGATGGACCTCGGGGGGTGGATGAGGAGGGGAGGAGGGTCCCACATAGGGAACTGGGAGACCTTGGTGGGCGGTGGATAAGGAGGGGAGGAGAGCCTGCGGCGCTGGAAGACCTGGGAGGGGGGCGCCTAAGGAGGAGCGTCCTGCAGGGGGCACGGAAATACCTCGGGGTTGAGGTGGATGCGGAAGGGAGGAGGGCCCCGCAGGGGGTGCTGGGAGACCTGGGGGGGGAAACTAAGGAGGGCACGAGGCCCCGCAGGGGGTGCTGGGAGATCGGGTAGGGCGCTAAGGAGGGCACGCGGGCCTGCAGGGGGCCTGGGAGACCTGAGGAAGAATGGATAAGGAGGGGAGGAGGGTCAGCAGGAGGCACTGAGATCCGGGGTGGGG